>NC_135787.1:0-20000 GCF_051106095.1 Pogona vitticeps
CTAACCCTAACCCTAACCCTAACCCTAACCCTAACCCTAACCCTAACCCTAACCCTAACCCTAACCCTAACCCTAACCCTAACCCTAACCCTAACCCTAACCCTAACCCTAACCCTAACCCTAACCCTAACCCTAACCCTAACCCTAACCCTAACCCTAACCCTAACCCTAACCCTAACCCTAACCCTAACCCTAACCCTAACCCTAACCCTAACCCTAACCCTAACCCTAACCCTAACCCTAACCCTAACCCTAACCCTAACCCTAACCCTAACCCTAACCCTAACCCTAACCCTAACCCTAACCCTAACCCTAACCCTAACCCTAACCCTAACCCTAACCCTAACCCTAACCCTAACCCTAACCCTAACCCTAACCCTAACCCTAACCCTAACCCTAACCCTAACCCTAACCCTAACCCTAACCCTAACCCTAACCCTAACCCTAACCCTAACCCTAACCCTAACCCTAACCCTAACCCTAACCCTAACCCTAACCCTAACCCTAACCCTAACCCTAACCCTAACCCTAACCCTAACCCTAACCCTAACCCTAACCCTAACCCTAACCCTAACCCTAACCCTAACCCTAACCCTAACCCTAACCCTAACCCTAACCCTAACCCTAACCCTAACCCTAACCCTAACCCTAACCCTAACCCTAACCCTAACCCTAACCCTAACCCTAACCCTAACCCTAACCCTAACCCTAACCCTAACCCTAACCCTAACCCTAACCCTAACCCTAACCCTAACCCTAACCCTAACCCTAACCCTAACCCTAACCCTAACCCTAACCCTAACCCTAACCCTAACCCTAACCCTAACCCTAACCCTAACCCTAACCCTAACCCTAACCCTAACCCTAACCCTAACCCTAACCCTAACCCTAACCCTAACCCTAACCCTAACCCTAACCCTAACCCTAACCCTAACCCTAACCCTAACCCTAACCCTAACCCTAACCCTAACCCTAACCCTAACCCTAACCCTAACCCTAACCCTAACCCTAACCCTAACCCTAACCCTAACCCTAACCCTAACCCTAACCCTAACCCTAACCCTAACCCTAACCCTAACCCTAACCCTAACCCTAACCCTAACCCTAACCCTAACCCTAACCCTAACCCTAACCCTAACCCTAACCCTAACCCTAACCCTAACCCTAACCCTAACCCTAACCCTAACCCTAACCCTAACCCTAACCCTAACCCTAACCCTAACCCTAACCCTAACCCTAACCCTAACCCTAACCCTAACCCTAACCCTAACCCTAACCCTAACCCTAACCCTAACCCTAACCCTAACCCTAACCCTAACCCTAACCCTAACCCTAACCCTAACCCTAACCCTAACCCTAACCCTAACCCTAACCCTAACCCTAACCCTAACCCTAACCCTAACCCTAACCCTAACCCTAACCCTAACCCTAACCCTAACCCTAACCCTAACCCTAACCCTAACCCTAACCCTAACCCTAACCCTAACCCTAACCCTAACCCTAACCCTAACCCTAACCCTAACCCTAACCCTAACCCTAACCCTAACCCTAACCCTAACCCTAACCCTAACCCTAACCCTAACCCTAACCCTAACCCTAACCCTAACCCTAACCCTAACCCTAACCCTAACCCTAACCCTAACCCTAACCCTAACCCTAACCCTAACCCTAACCCTAACCCTAACCCTAACCCTAACCCTAACCCTAACCCTAACCCTAACCCTAACCCTAACCCTAACCCTAACCCTAACCCTAACCCTAACCCTAACCCTAACCCTAACCCTAACCCTAACCCTAACCCTAACCCTAACCCTAACCCTAACCCTAACCCTAACCCTAACCCTAACCCTAACCCTAACCCTAACCCTAACCCTAACCCTAACCCTAACCCTAACCCTAACCCTAACCCTAACCCTAACCCTAACCCTAACCCTAACCCTAACCCTAACCCTAACCCTAACCCTAACCCTAACCCTAACCCTAACCCTAACCCTAACCCTAACCCTAACCCTAACCCTAACCCTAACCCTAACCCTAACCCTAACCCTAACCCTAACCCTAACCCTAACCCACACCCTAACCCTAACCCTAACCCTAACCCTAACCCTAACCCTAACCCTAACCCTAACCCTAACCCTAACCCTAACCCTAACCCTAACCCTAACCCTAACCCTAACCCTAACCCTAACCCTAACCCTAACCCTAACCCTAACCCTAACCCTAACCCTAACCCTAACCCTAACCCTAACCCAACCCTAACCCTAACCCTAACCCTAACCCTAACCCTAACCCTAACCCTAACCCTAACCCTAACCCTAACCCTAACCCTAACCCTAACCCTAACCCTAACCCTAACCCTAACCCTAACCCTAACCCTAACCCTAACCCTAACCCTAACCCTAACCCTAACCCTAACCCTAACCCTAACCCTAACCCTAACCCTAACCCTAACCCTAACCCTAACCCTAACCCTAACCCTAACCCTAACCCTAACCCTAACCCTAACCCTAACCCTAACCCTAACCCTAACCCTAACCCTAACCCTAACCCTAACCCTAACCCTAACCCTAACCCTAACCCTAACCCTAACCCTAACCCTAACCCTAACCCTAACCCTAACCCTAACCCTAACCCTAACCCTAACCCTAACCCTAACCCTAACCCTAACCCTAACCCTAACCCTAACCCTAACCCTAACCCTAACCCTAACCCTAACCCTAACCCTAACCCTAACCCTAACCCTAACCCTAACCCTAACCCTAACCCTAACCCTAACCCTAACCCTAACCCTAACCCTAACCCTAACCCTAACCCTAACCCTAACCCTAACCCTAACCCTAACCCTAACCCTAACCCTAACCCTAACCCTAACCCTAACCCTAACCCTAACCCTAACCCTAACCCTAACCCTAACCCTAACCCTAACCCTAACCCTAACCCTAACCCTAACCCTAACCCTAACCCTAACCCTAACCCTAACCCTAACCCTAACCCTAACCCTAACCCTAACCCTAACCCTAACCCTAACCCTAACCCTAACCCTAACCCTAACCCTAACCCTAACCCTAACCCTAACCCTAACCCTAACCCTAACCCTAACCCTAACCCTAACCCTAACCCTAACCCTAACCCTAACCCTAACCCTAACCCTAACCCTAACCCTAACCCTAACCCTAACCCTAACCCTAACCCTAACCCTAACCCTAACCCTAACCCTAACCCTAACCCTAACCCTAACCCTAACCCTAACCCTAACCCTAACCCTAACCCTAACCCTAACCCTAACCCTAACCCTAACCCTAACCCTAACCCTAACCCTAACCCTAACCCTAACCCTAACCCTAACCCTAACCCTAACCCTAACCCTAACCCTAACCCTAACCCTAACCCTAACCCTAACCCTAACCCTAACCCTAACCCTAACCCTAACCCTAACCCTAACCCTAACCCTAACCCTAACCCTAACCCTAACCCTAACCCTAACCCTAACCCTAACCCTAACCCTAACCCTAACCCTAACCCTAACCCTAACCCTAACCCTAACCCTAACCCTAACCCTAACCCTAACCCTAACCCTAACCCTAACCCTAACCCTAACCCTAACCCTAACCCTAACCCTAACCCTAACCCTAACCCTAACCCTAACCCTAACCCTAACCCTAACCCTAACCCTAACCCTAACCCTAACCCTAACCCTAACCCTAACCCTAACCCTAACCCTAACCCTAACCCTAACCCTAACCCTAACCCTAACCCTAACCCTAACCCTAACCCTAACCCTAACCCTAACCCTAACCCTAACCCTAACCCTAACCCTAACCCTAACCCTAACCCTAACCCTAACCCTAACCCTAACCCTAACCCTAACCCTAACCCTAACCCTAACCCTAACCCTAACCCTAACCCTAACCCTAACCCTAACCCTAACCCTAACCCTAACCCTAACCCTAACCCTAACCCTAACCCTAACCCTAACCCTAACCCTAACCCTAACCCTAACCCTAACCCTAACCCTAACCCTAACCCTAACCCTAACCCTAACCCTAACCCTAACCCTAACCCTAACCCTAACCCTAACCCTAACCCTAACCCTAACCCTAACCCTAACCCTAACCCTAACCCTAACCCTAACCCTAACCCTAACCCTAACCCTAACCCTAACCCTAACCCTAACCCTAACCCTAACCCTAACCCTAACCCTAACCCTAACCCTAACCCTAACCCTAACCCTAACCCTAACCCTAACCCTAACCCTAACCCTAACCCTAACCCTAACCCTAACCCTAACCCTAACCCTAACCCTAACCCTAACCCTAACCCTAACCCTAACCCTAACCCTAACCCTAACCCTAACCCTAACCCTAACCCTAACCCTAACCCTAACCCTAACCCTAACCCTAACCCTAACCCTAACCCTAACCCTAACCCTAACCCTAACCCTAACCCTAACCCTAACCCTAACCCTAACCCTAACCCTAACCCTAACCCTAACCCTAACCCTAACCCTAACCCTAACCCTAACCCTAACCCTAACCCTAACCCTAACCCTAACCCTAACCCTAACCCTAACCCTAACCCTAACCCTAACCCTAACCCTAACCCTAACCCTAACCCTAACCCTAACCCTAACCCTAACCCTAACCCTAACCCTAACCCTAACCCTAACCCTAACCCTAACCCTAACCCTAACCCTAACCCTAACCCTAACCCTAACCCTAACCCTAACCCTAACCCTAACCCTAACCCTAACCCTAACCCTAACCCTAACCCTAACCCTAACCCTAACCCTAACCCTAACCCTAACCCTAACCCTAACCCTAACCCTAACCCTAACCCTAACCCTAACCCTAACCCTAACCCTAACCCTAACCCTAACCCTAACCCTAACCCTAACCCTAACCCTAACCCTAACCCTAACCCTAACCCTAACCCTAACCCTAACCCTAACCCTAACCCTAACCCTAACCCTAACCCTAACCCTAACCCTAACCCTAACCCTAACCCTAACCCTAACCCTAACCCTAACCCTAACCCTAACCCTAACCCTAACCCTAACCCTAACCCTAACCCTAACCCTAACCCTAACCCTAACCCTAACCCTAACCCTAACCCTAACCCTAACCCTAACCCTAACCCTAACCCTAACCCTAACCCTAACCCTAACCCTAACCCTAACCCTAACCCTAACCCTAACCCTAACCCTAACCCTAACCCTAACCCTAACCCTAACCCTAACCCTAACCCTAACCCTAACCCTAACCCTAACCCTAACCCTAACCCTAACCCTAACCCTAACCCTAACCCTAACCCTAACCCTAACCCTAACCCTAACCCTAACCCTAACCCTAACCCTAACCCTAACCCTAACCCTAACCCTAACCCTAACCCTAACCCTAACCCTAACCCTAACCCTAACCCTAACCCTAACCCTAACCCTAACCCTAACCCTAACCCTAACCCTAACCCTAACCCTAACCCTAACCCTAACCCTAACCCTAACCCTAACCCTAACCCTAACCCTAACCCTAACCCTAACCCTAACCCTAACCCTAACCCTAACCCTAACCCTAACCCTAACCCTAACCCTAACCCTAACCCTAACCCTAACCCTAACCCTAACCCTAACCCTAACCCTAACCCTAACCCTAACCCTAACCCTAACCCTAACCCTAACCCTAACCCTAACCCTAACCCTAACCCTAACCCTAACCCTAACCCTAACCCTAACCCTAACCCTAACCCTAACCCTAACCCTAACCCTAACCCTAACCCTAACCCTAACCCTAACCCTAACCCTAACCCTAACCCTAACCCTAACCCTAACCCTAACCCTAACCCTAACCCTAACCCTAACCCTAACCCTAACCCTAACCCTAACCCTAACCCTAACCCTAACCCTAACCCTAACCCTAACCCTAACCCTAACCCTAACCCTAACCCTAACCCTAACCCTAACCCTAACCCTAACCCTAACCCTAACCCTAACCCTAACCCTAACCCTAACCCTAACCCTAACCCTAACCCTAACCCTAACCCTAACCCTAACCCTAACCCTAACCCTAACCCTAACCCTAACCCTAACCCTAACCCTAACCCTAACCCTAACCCTAACCCTAACCCTAACCCTAACCCTAACCCTAACCCTAACCCTAACCCTAACCCTAACCCTAACCCTAACCCTAACCCTAACCCTAACCCTAACCCTAACCCTAACCCTAACCCTAACCCTAAC
The DNA here is from genome assembly GCF_051106095.1 of Pogona vitticeps. Lineage (NCBI taxonomy): Eukaryota > Metazoa > Chordata > Lepidosauria > Squamata > Agamidae > Pogona > Pogona vitticeps. Next base: position 6,233 of record NC_135787.1, read on the forward strand.
CCTAACCCTAACCCTAACCCTAACCCTAACCCTAACCCTAACCCTAACCCTAACCCTAACCCTAACCCTAACCCTAACCCTAACCCTAACCCTAACCCTAACCCTAACCCTAACCCTAACCCTAACCCTAACCCTAACCCTAACCCTAACCCTAACCCTAACCCTAACCCTAACCCTAACCCTAACCCTAACCCTAACCCTAACCCTAACCCTAACCCTAACCCTAACCCTAACCCTAACCCTAACCCTAACCCTAACCCTAACCCTAACCCTAACCCTAACCCTAACCCTAACCCTAACCCTAACCCTAACCCTAACCCTAACCCTAACCCTAACCCTAACCCTAACCCTAACCCTAACCCTAACCCTAACCCTAACCCTAACCCTAACCCTAACCCTAACCCTAACCCTAACCCTAACCCTAACCCTAACCCTAACCCTAACCCTAACCCTAACCCTAACCCTAACCCTAACCCTAACCCTAACCCTAACCCTAACCCTAACCCTAACCCTAACCCTAACCCTAACCCTAACCCTAACCCTAACCCTAACCCTAACCCTAACCCTAACCCTAACCCTAACCCTAACCCTAACCCTAACCCTAACCCTAACCCTAACCCTAACCCTAACCCTAACCCTAACCCTAACCCTAACCCTAACCCTAACCCTAACCCTAACCCTAACCCTAACCCTAACCCTAACCCTAACCCTAACCCTAACCCTAACCCTAACCCTAACCCTAACCCTAACCCTAACCCTAACCCTAACCCTAACCCTAACCCTAACCCTAACCCTAACCCTAACCCTAACCCTAACCCTAACCCTAACCCTAACCCTAACCCTAACCCTAACCCTAACCCTAACCCTAACCCTAACCCTAACCCTAACCCTAACCCTAACCCTAACCCTAACCCTAACCCTAACCCTAACCCTAACCCTAACCCTAACCCTAACCCTAACCCTAACCCTAACCCTAACCCTAACCCTAACCCTAACCCTAACCCTAACCCTAACCCTAACCCTAACCCTAACCCTAACCCTAACCCTAACCCTAACCCTAACCCTAACCCTAACCCTAACCCTAACCCTAACCCTAACCCTAACCCTAACCCTAACCCTAACCCTAACCCTAACCCTAACCCTAACCCTAACCCTAACCCTAACCCTAACCCTAACCCTAACCCTAACCCTAACCCTAACCCTAACCCTAACCCTAACCCTAACCCTAACCCTAACCCTAACCCTAACCCTAACCCTAACCCTAACCCTAACCCTAACCCTAACCCTAACCCTAACCCTAACCCTAACCCTAACCCTAACCCTAACCCTAACCCTAACCCTAACCCTAACCCTAACCCTAACCCTAACCCTAACCCTAACCCTAACCCTAACCCTAACCCTAACCCTAACCCTAACCCTAACCCTAACCCTAACCCTAACCCTAACCCTAACCCTAACCCTAACCCTAACCCTAACCCTAACCCTAACCCTAACCCTAACCCTAACCCTAACCCTAACCCTAACCCTAACCCTAACCCTAACCCTAACCCTAACCCTAACCCTAACCCTAACCCTAACCCTAACCCTAACCCTAACCCTAACCCTAACCCTAACCCTAACCCTAACCCTAACCCTAACCCTAACCCTAACCCTAACCCTAACCCTAACCCTAACCCTAACCCTAACCCTAACCCTAACCCTAACCCTAACCCTAACCCTAACCCTAACCCTAACCCTAACCCTAACCCTAACCCTAACCCTAACCCTAACCCTAACCCTAACCCTAACCCTAACCCTAACCCTAACCCTAACCCTAACCCTAACCCTAACCCTAACCCTAACCCTAACCCTAACCCTAACCCTAACCCTAACCCTAACCCTAACCCTAACCCTAACCCTAACCCTAACCCTAACCCTAACCCTAACCCTAACCCTAACCCTAACCCTAACCCTAACCCTAACCCTAACCCTAACCCTAACCCTAACCCTAACCCTAACCCTAACCCTAACCCTAACCCTAACCCTAACCCTAACCCTAACCCTAACCCTAACCCTAACCCTAACCCTAACCCTAACCCTAACCCTAACCCTAACCCTAACCCTAACCCTAACCCTAACCCTAACCCTAACCCTAACCCTAACCCTAACCCTAACCCTAACCCTAACCCTAACCCTAACCCTAACCCTAACCCTAACCCTAACCCTAACCCTAACCCTAACCCTAACCCTAACCCTAACCCTAACCCTAACCCTAACCCTAACCCTAACCCTAACCCTAACCCTAACCCTAACCCTAACCCTAACCCTAACCCTAACCCTAACCCTAACCCTAACCCTAACCCTAACCCTAACCCTAACCCTAACCCTAACCCTAACCCTAACCCTAACCCTAACCCTAACCCTAACCCTAACCCTAACCCTAACCCTAACCCTAACCCTAACCCTAACCCTAACCCTAACCCTAACCCTAACCCTAACCCTAACCCTAACCCTAACCCTAACCCTAACCCTAACCCTAACCCTAACCCTAACCCTAACCCTAACCCTAACCCTAACCCTAACCCTAACCCTAACCCTAACCCTAACCCTAACCCTAACCCTAACCCTAACCCTAACCCTAACCCTAACCCTAACCCTAACCCTAACCCTAACCCTAACCCTAACCCTAACCCTAACCCTAACCCTAACCCTAACCCTAACCCTAACCCTAACCCTAACCCTAACCCTAACCCTAACCCTAACCCTAACCCTAACCCTAACCCTAACCCTAACCCTAACCCTAACCCTAACCCTAACCCTAACCCTAACCCTAACCCTAACCCTAACCCTAACCCTAACCCTAACCCTAACCCTAACCCTAACCCTAACCCTAACCCTAACCCTAACCCTAACCCTAACCCTAACCCTAACCCTAACCCTAACCCTAACCCTAACCCTAACCCTAACCCTAACCCTAACCCTAACCCTAACCCTAACCCTAACCCTAACCCTAACCCTAACCCTAACCCTAACCCTAACCCTAACCCTAACCCTAACCCTAACCCTAACCCTAACCCTAACCCTAACCCTAACCCTAACCCTAACCCTAACCCTAACCCTAACCCTAACCCTAACCCTAACCCTAACCCTAACCCTAACCCTAACCCTAACCCTAACCCTAACCCTAACCCTAACCCTAACCCTAACCCTAACCCTAACCCTAACCCTAACCCTAACCCTAACCCTAACCCTAACCCTAACCCTAACCCTAACCCTAACCCTAACCCTAACCCTAACCCTAACCCTAACCCTAACCCTAACCCTAACCCTAACCCTAACCCTAACCCTAACCCTAACCCTAACCCTAACCCTAACCCTAACCCTAACCCTAACCCTAACCCTAACCCTAACCCTAACCCTAACCCTAACCCTAACCCTAACCCTAACCCTAACCCTAACCCTAACCCTAACCCTAACCCTAACCCTAACCCTAACCCTAACCCTAACCCTAACCCTAACCCTAACCCTAACCCTAACCCTAACCCTAACCCTAACCCTAACCCTAACCCTAACCCTAACCCTAACCCTAACCCTAACCCTAACCCTAACCCTAACCCTAACCCTAACCCTAACCCTAACCCTAACCCTAACCCTAACCCTAACCCTAACCCTAACCCTAACCCTAACCCTAACCCTAACCCTAACCCTAACCCTAACCCTAACCCTAACCCTAACCCTAACCCTAACCCTAACCCTAACCCTAACCCTAACCCTAACCCTAACCCTAACCCTAACCCTAACCCTAACCCTAACCCTAACCCTAACCCTAACCCTAACCCTAACCCTAACCCTAACCCTAACCCTAACCCTAACCCTAACCCTAACCCTAACCCTAACCCTAACCCTAACCCTAACCCTAACCCTAACCCTAACCCTAACCCTAACCCTAACCCTAACCCTAACCCTAACCCTAACCCTAACCCTAACCCTAACCCTAACCCTAACCCTAACCCTAACCCTAACCCTAACCCTAACCCTAACCCTAACCCTAACCCTAACCCTAACCCTAACCCTAACCCTAACCCTAACCCTAACCCTAACCCTAACCCTAACCCTAACCCTAACCCTAACCCTAACCCTAACCCTAACCCTAACCCTAACCCTAACCCTAACCCTAACCCTAACCCTAACCCTAACCCTAACCCTAACCCTAACCCTAACCCTAACCCTAACCCTAACCCTAACCCTAACCCTAACCCTAACCCTAACCCTAACCCTAACCCTAACCCTAACCCTAACCCTAACCCTAACCCTAACCCTAACCCTAACCCTAACCCTAACCCTAACCCTAACCCTAACCCTAACCCTAACCCTAACCCTAACCCTAACCCTAACCCTAACCCTAACCCTAACCCTAACCCTAACCCTAACCCTAACCCTAACCCTAACCCTAACCCTAACCCTAACCCTAACCCTAACCCTAACCCTAACCCTAACCCTAACCCTAACCCTAACCCTAACCCTAACCCTAACCCTAACCCTAACCCTAACCCTAACCCTAACCCTAACCCTAACCCTAACCCTAACCCTAACCCTAACCCTAACCCTAACCCTAACCCTAACCCTAACCCTAACCCTAACCCTAACCCTAACCCTAACCCTAACCCTAACCCTAACCCTAACCCTAACCCTAACCCTAACCCTAACCCTAACCCTAACCCTAACCCTAACCCTAACCCTAACCCTAACCCTAACCCTAACCCTAACCCTAACCCTAACCCTAACCCTAACCCTAACCCTAACCCTAACCCTAACCCTAACCCTAACCCTAACCCTAACCCTAACCCTAACCCTAACCCTAACCCTAACCCTAACCCTAACCCTAACCCTAACCCTAACCCTAACCCTAACCCTAACCCTAACCCTAACCCTAACCCTAACCCTAACCCTAACCCTAACCCTAACCCTAACCCTAACCCTAACCCTAACCCTAACCCTAACCCTAACCCTAACCCTAACCCTAACCCTAACCCTAACCCTAACCCTAACCCTAACCCTAACCCTAACCCTAACCCTAACCCTAACCCTAACCCTAACCCTAACCCTAACCCTAACCCTAACCCTAACCCTAACCCTAACCCTAACCCTAACCCTAACCCTAACCCTAACCCTAACCCTAACCCTAACCCTAACCCTAACCCTAACCCTAACCCTAACCCTAACCCTAACCCTAACCCTAACCCTAACCCTAACCCTAACCCTAACCCTAACCCTAACCCTAACCCTAACCCTAACCCTAACCCTAACCCTAACCCTAACCCTAACCCTAACCCTAACCCTAACCCTAACCCTAACCCTAACCCTAACCCTAACCCTAACCCTAACCCTAACCCTAACCCTAACCCTAACCCTAACCCTAACCCTAACCCTAACCCTAACCCTAACCCTAACCCTAACCCTAACCCTAACCCTAACCCTAACCCTAACCCTAACCCTAACCCTAACCCTAACCCTAACCCTAACCCTAACCCTAACCCTAACCCTAACCCTAACCCTAACCCTAACCCTAACCCTAACCCTAACCCTAACCCTAACCCTAACCCTAACCCTAACCCTAACCCTAACCCTAACCCTAACCCTAACCCTAACCCTAACCCTAACCCTAACCCTAACCCTAACCCTAACCCTAACCCTAACCCTAACCCTAACCCTAACCCTAACCCTAACCCTAACCCTAACCCTAACCCTAACCCTAACCCTAACCCTAACCCTAACCCTAACCCTAACCCTAACCCTAACCCTAACCCTAACCCTAACCCTAACCCTAACCCTAACCCTAACCCTAACCCTAACCCTAACCCTAACCCTAACCCTAACCCTAACCCTAACCCTAACCCTAACCCTAACCCTAACCCTAACCCTAACCCTAACCCTAACCCTAACCCTAACCCTAACCCTAACCCTAACCCTAACCCTAACCCTAACCCTAACCCTAACCCTAACCCTAACCCTAACCCTAACCCTAACCCTAACCCTAACCCTAACCCTAACCCTAACCCTAACCCTAACCCTAACCCTAACCCTAACCCTAACCCTAACCCTAACCCTAACCCTAACCCTAACCCTAACCCTAACCCTAACCCTAACCCTAACCCTAACCCTAACCCTAACCCTAACCCTAACCCTAACCCTAACCCTAACCCTAACCCTAACCCTAACCCTAACCCTAACCCTAACCCTAACCCTAACCCTAACCCTAACCCTAACCCTAACCCTAACCCTAACCCTAACCCTAACCCTAACCCTAACCCTAACCCTAACCCTAACCCTAACCCTAACCCTAACCCTAACCCTAACCCTAACCCTAACCCTAACCCTAACCCTAACCCTAACCCTAACCCTAACCCTAACCCTAACCCTAACCCTAACCCTAACCCTAACCCTAACCCTAACCCTAACCCTAACCCTAACCCTAACCCTAACCCTAACCCTAACCCTAACCCTAACCCTAACCCTAACCCTAACCCTAACCCTAACCCTAACCCTAACCCTAACCCTAACCCTAACCCTAACCCTAACCCTAACCCTAGACCCTAACCCTAACCCTAACCCTAACCCTAACCCTAACCCTAACCCTAACCCTAACCCTAACCCTAACCCTAACCCTAACCCTAACCCTAACCCTAACCCTAACCCTAACCCTAACCCTAACCCTAACCCTAACCCTAACCCTAACCCTAACCCTAACCCTAACCCTAACCCTAACCCTAACCCTAACCCTAACCCTAACCCTAACCCTAACCCTAACCCTAACCCTAACCCTAACCCTAACCCTAACCCTAACCCTAACCCTAACCCTAACCCTAACCCTAACCCTAACCCTAACCCTAACCCTAACCCTAACCCTAACCCTAACCCTAACCCTAACCCTAACCCTAACCCTAACCCTAACCCTAACCCTAACCCTAACCCTAACCCTAACCCTAACCCTAACCCTAACCCTAACCCTAACCCTAACCCTAACCCTAACCCTAACCCTAACCCTAACCCTAACCCTAACCCTAACCCTAACCCTAACCCTAACCCTAACCCTAACCCTAACCCTAACCCTAACCCTAACCCTAACCCTAACCCTAACCCTAACCCTAACCCTAACCCTAACCCTAACCCTAACCCTAACCCTAACCCTAACCCTAACCCTAACCCTAACCCTAACCCTAACCCTAACCCTAACCCTAACCCTAACCCTAACCCTAACCCTAACCCTAACCCTAACCCTAACCCTAACCCTAACCCTAACCCTAACCCTAACCCTAACCCTAACCCTAACCCTAACCCTAACCCTAACCCTAACCCTAACCCTAACCCTAACCCTAACCCTAACCCTAACCCTAACCCTAACCCTAACCCTAACCCTAACCCTAACCCTAACCCTAACCCTAACCCTAACCCTAACCCTAACCCTAACCCTAACCCTAACCCTAACCCTAACCCTAACCCTAACCCTAACCCTAACCCTAACCCTAACCCTAACCCTAACCCTAACCCTAACCCTAACCCTAACCCTAACCCTAACCCTAACCCTAACCCTAACCCTAACCCTAACCCTAACCCTAACCCTAACCCTAACCCTAACCCTAACCCTAACCCTAACCCTAACCCTAACCCTAACCCTAACCCTAACCCTAACCCTAACCCTAACCCTAACCCTAACCCTAACCCTAACCCTAACCCTAACCCTAACCCTAACCCTAACCCTAACCCTAACCCTAACCCTAACCCTAACCCTAACCCTAACCCTAACCCTAACCCTAACCCTAACCCTAACCCTAACCCTAACCCTAACCCTAACCCTAACCCTAACCCTAACCCTAACCCTAACCCTAACCCTAACCCTAACCCTAACCCTAACCCTAACCCTAACCCTAACCCTAACCCTAACCCTAACCCTAACCCTAACCCTAACCCTAACCCTAACCCTAACCCTAACCCTAACCCTAACCCTAACCCTAACCCTAACCCTAACCCTAACCCTAACCCTAACCCTAACCCTAACCCTAACCCTAACCCTAACCCTAACCCTAACCCTAACCCTAACCCTAACCCTAACCCTAACCCTAACCCTAACCCTAACCCTAACCCTAACCCTAACCCTAACCCTAACCCTAACCCTAACCCTAACCCTAACCCTAACCCTAACCCTAACCCTAACCCTAACCCTAACCCTAACCCTAACCCTAACCCTAACCCTAACCCTAACCCTAACCCTAACCCTAACCCTAACCCTAACCCTAACCCTAACCCTAACCCTAACCCTAACCCTAACCCTAACCCTAACCCTAACCCTAACCCTAACCCTAACCCTAACCCTAACCCTAACCCTAACCCTAACCCTAACCCTAACCCTAACCCTAACCCTAACCCTAACCCTAACCCTAACCCTAACCCTAACCCTAACCCTAACCCTAACCCTAACCCTAACCCTAACCCTAACCCTAACCCTAACCCTAACCCTAACCCTAACCCTAACCCTAACCCTAACCCTAACCCTAACCCTAACCCTAACCCTAACCCTAACCCTAACCCTAACCCTAACCCTAACCCTAACCCTAACCCTAACCCTAACCCTAACCCTAACCCTAACCCTAACCCTAACCCTAACCCTAACCCTAACCCTAACCCTAACCCTAACCCTAACCCTAACCCTAACCCTAACCCTAACCCTAACCCTAACCCTAACCCTAACCCTAACCCTAACCCTAACCCTAACCCTAACCCTAACCCTAACCCTAACCCTAACCCTAACCCTAACCCTAACCCTAACCCTAACCCTAACCCTAACCCTAACCCTAACCCTAACCCTAACCCTAACCCTAACCCTAACCCTAACCCTAACCCTAACCCTAACCCTAACCCTAACCCTAACCCTAACCCTAACCCTAACCCTAACCCTAACCCTAACCCTAACCCTAACCCTAACCCTAACCCTAACCCTAACCCTAACCCTAACCCTAACCCTAACCCTAACCCTAACCCTAACCCTAACCCTAACCCTAACCCTAACCCTAACCCTAACCCTAACCCTAACCCTAACCCTAACCCTAACCCTAACCCTAACCCTAACCCTAACCCTAACCCTAACCCTAACCCTAACCCTAACCCTAACCCTAACCCTAACCCTAACCCTAACCCTAACCCTAACCCTAACCCTAACCCTAACCCTAACCCTAACCCTAACCCTAACCCTAACCCTAACCCTAACCCTAACCCTAACCCTAACCCTAACCCTAACCCTAACCCTAACCCTAACCCTAACCCTAACCCTAACCCTAACCCTAACCCTAACCCTAACCCTAACCCTAACCCTAACCTAACCCTAACCCTAACCCTAACCCTAACCCTAACCCTAACCCTAACCCTAACCCTAACCCTAACCCTAACCCTAACCCTAACCCTAACCCTAACCCTAACCCTAACCCTAACCCTAACCCTAACCCTAACCCTAACCCTAACCCTAACCCTAACCCTAACCCTAACCCTAACCCTAACCCTAACCCTAACCCTAACCCTAACCCTAACCCTAACCCTAACCCTAACCCTAACCCTAACCCTAACCCTAACCCTAACCCTAACCCTAACCCTAACCCTAACCCTAACCCTAACCCTAACCCTAACCCTAACCCTAACCCTAACCCTAACCCTAACCCTAACCCTAACCCTAACCCTAACCCTAACCCTAACCCTAACCCTAACCCTAACCCTAACCCTAACCCTAACCCTAACCCTAACCCTAACCCTAACCCTAACCCTAACCCTAACCCTAACCCTAACCCTAACCCTAACCCTAACCCTAACCCTAACCCTAACCCTAACCCTAACCCTAACCCTAACCCTAACCCTAACCCTAACCCTAACCCTAACCCTAACCCTAACCCTAACCCTAACCCTAACCCTAACCCTAACCCTAACCCTAACCCTAACCCTAACCCTAACCCTAACCCTAACCCTAACCCTAACCCTAACCCTAACCCTAACCCTAACCCTAACCCTAACCCTAACCCTAACCCTAACCCTAACCCTAACCCTAACCCTAACCCTAACCCTAACCCTAACCCTAACCCTAACCCTAACCCTAACCCTAACCCTAACCCTAACCCTAACCCTAACCCTAACCCTAACCCTAACCCTAACCCTAACCCTAACCCTAACCCTAACCCTAACCCTAACCCTAACCCTAACCCTAACCCTAACCCTAACCCTAACCCTAACCCTAACCCTAACCCTAACCCTAACCCTAACCCTAACCCTAACCCTAACCCTAACCCTAACCCTAACCCTAACCCTAACCCTAACCCTAACCCTAACCCTAACCCTAACCCTAACCCTAACCCTAACCCTAACCCTAACCCTAACCCTAACCCTAACCCTAACCCTAACCCTAACCCTAACCCTAACCCTAACCCTAACCCTAACCCTAACCCTAACCCTAACCCTAACCCTAACCCTAACCCTAACCCTAACCCTAACCCTAACCCTAACCCTAACCCTAACCCTAACCCTAACCCTAACCCTAACCCTAACCCTAACCCTAACCCTAACCCTAACCCTAACCCTAACCCTAACCCTAACCCTAACCCTAACCCTAACCCTAACCCTAACCCTAACCCTAACCCTAACCCTAACCCTAACCCTAACCCTAACCCTAACCCTAACCCTAACCCTAACCCTAACCCTAACCCTAACCCTAACCCTAACCCTAACCCTAACCCTAACCCTAACCCTAACCCTAACCCTAACCCTAACCCTAACCCTAACCCTAACCCTAACCCTAACCCTAACCCTAACCCTAACCCTAACCCTAACCCTAACCCTAACCCTAACCCTAACCCTAACCCTAACCCTAACCCTAACCCTAACCCTAACCCTAACCCTAACCCTAACCCTAACCCTAACCCTAACCCTAACCCTAACCCTAACCCTAACCCTAACCCTAACCCTAACCCTAACCCTAACCCTAACCCTAACCCTAACCCTAACCCTAACCCTAACCCTAACCCTAACCCTAACCCTAACCCTAACCCTAACCCTAACCCTAACCCTAACCCTAACCCTAACCCTAACCCTAACCCTAACCCTAACCCTAACCCTAACCCTAACCCTAACCCTAACCCTAACCCTAACCCTAACCCTAACCCTAACCCTAACCCTAACCCTAACCCTAACCCTAACCCTAACCCTAACCCTAACCCTAACCCTAACCCTAACCCTAACCCTAACCCTAACCCTAACCCTAACCCTAACCCTAACCCTAACCCTAACCCTAACCCTAACCCTAACCCTAACCCTAACCCTAACCCTAACCCTAACCCTAACCCTAACCCTAACCCTAACCCTAACCCTAACCCTAACCCTAACCCTAACCCTAACCCTAACCCTAACCCTAACCCTAACCCTAACCCTAACCCTAACCCTAACCCTAACCCTAACCCTAACCCTAACCCTAACCCTAACCCTAACCCTAACCCTAACCCTAACCCTAACCCTAACCCTAACCCTAACCCTAACCCTAACCCTAACCCTAACCCTAACCCTAACCCTAACCCTAACCCTAACCCTAACCCTAACCCTAACCCTAACCCTAACCCTAACCCTAACCCTAACCCTAACCCTAACCCTAACCCTAACCCTAACCCTAACCCTAACCCTAACCCTAACCCTAACCCTAACCCTAACCCTAACCCTAACCCTAACCCTAACCCTAACCCTAACCCTAACCCTAACCCTAACCCTAACCCTAACCCTAACCCTAACCCTAACCCTAACCCTAACCCTAACCCTAACCCTAACCCTAACCCTAACCCTAACCCTAACCCTAACCCTAACCCTAACCCTAACCCTAACCCTAACCCTAACCCTAACCCTAACCCTAACCCTAACCCTAACCCTAACCCTAACCCTAACCCTAACCCTAACCCTAACCCTAACCCTAACCCTAACCCTAACCCTAACCCTAACCCTAACCCTAACCCTAACCCTAACCCTAACCCTAACCCTAACCCTAACCCTAACCCTAACCCTAACCCTAACCCTAACCCTAACCCTAACCCTAACCCTAACCCTAACCCTAACCCTAACCCTAACCCTAACCCTAACCCTAACCCTAACCCTAACCCTAACCCTAACCCTAACCCTAACCCTAACCCTAACCCTAACCCTAACCCTAACCCTAACCCTAACCCTAACCCTAACCCTAACCCTAACCCTAACCCTAACCCTAACCCTAACCCTAACCCTAACCCTAACCCTAACCCTAACCCTAACCCTAACCCTAACCCTAACCCTAACCCTAACCCTAACCCTAACCCTAACCCTAACCCTAACCCTAACCCTAACCCTAACCCTAACCCTAACCCTAACCCTAACCCTAACCCTAACCCTAACCCTAACCCTAACCCTAACCCTAACCCTAACCCTAACCCTAACCCTAACCCTAACCCTAACCCTAACCCTAACCCTAACCCTAACCCTAACCCTAACCCTAACCCTAACCCTAACCCTAACCCTAACCCTAACCCTAACCCTAACCCTAACCCTAACCCTAACCCTAACCCTAACCCTAACCCTAACCCTAACCCTAACCCTAACCCTAACCCTAACCCTAACCCTAACCCTAACCCTAACCCTAACCCTAACCCTAACCCTAACCCTAACCCTAACCCTAACCCTAACCCTAACCCTAACCCTAACCCTAACCCTAACCCTAACCCTAACCCTAACCCTAACCCTAACCCTAACCCTAACCCTAACCCTAACCCTAACCCTAACCCTAACCCTAACCCTAACCCTAACCCTAACCCTAACCCTAACCCTAACCCTAACCCTAACCCTAACCCTAACCCTAACCCTAACCCTAACCCTAACCCTAACCCTAACCCCTAACCCTAACCCTAACCCTAACCCTAACCCTAACCCTAACCCTAACCCTAACCCTAACCCTAACCCTAACCCTAACCCTAACCCTAACCCTAACCCTAACCCTAACCCTAACCCTAACCCTAACCCTAACCCTAACCCTAACCCTAACCCTAACCCTAACCCTAACCCTAACCCTAACCCTAACCCTAACCCTAACCCTAACCCTAACCCTAACCCTAACCCTAACCCTAACCCTAACCCTAACCCTAACCCTAACCCTAACCCTAACCCTAACCCTAACCCTAACCCTAACCCTAACCCTAACCCTAACCCTAACCCTAACCCTAACCCTAACCCTAACCCTAACCCTAACCCTAACCCTAACCCTAACCCTAACCCTAACCCTAACCCTAACCCTAACCCTAACCCTAACCCTAACCCTAACCCTAACCCTAACCCTAACCCTAACCCTAACCCTAACCCTAACCCTAACCCTAACCCTAACCCTAACCCTAACCCTAACCCTAACCCTAACCCTAACCCTAACCCTAACCCTAACCCTAACCCTAACCCTAACCCTAACCCTAACCCTAACCCTAACCCTAACCCTAACCCTAACCCTAACCCTAACCCTAACCCTAACCCTAACCCTAACCCTAACCCTAACCCTAACCCTAACCCTAACCCTAACCCTAACCCTAACCCTAACCCTAACCCTAACCCTAACCCTAACCCTAACCCTAACCCTAACCCTAACCCTAACCCTAACCCTAACCCTAACCCTAACCCTAACCCTAACCCTAACCCTAACCCTAACCCTAACCCTAACCCTAACCCTAACCCTAACCCTAACCCTAACCCTAACCCTAACCCT
>NC_135787.1:4505000-4667500 GCF_051106095.1 Pogona vitticeps
GCTCCATGCGCGCATGGATCACACTGTAGCAGCAGCTAGGGTGTGTGGTCGGGGAGCGTGTTCCCCCCCCCCATTTGCAACATGGTTTGTAGACACGATGTGAAGGCGCGTGAGCAGGCAAGGTGTCTGTGAAACATGACCAAAGGCTAGAAAGCTTCATAAAGGATCTGGGATCTCTCTCTCTTTATTTCTAATATCCACATACTTTTTCCTTATAGTATTCCTCCTCTTCCAGCCATCTGCTTCAGCACGGCACGATATCGCCAGGAGCCGTCATCCTGATTCCTCGATTAAAGCCACAAGCAAAGCTCATTTTAATCCTTCAATAATAATAATAATAATAATAATAATAATAATAATAATAATAATAATAATAATAATAATAATAATAATAATAATAATAATAGGCTGTGATAGAAGCTGCACAATCTGGAGAGGAAAGGGAGAGAGGGATTCCAGTTTCCTGGACTGGAATGCAGATTTGTTAGGAATTAGCTTAGCCAATTCCCAGTATCTTTTGGTTTTTTGGCTCTGGATGGCTTTGGCTTCTCTCTCTCTCTCTCTCTCTCTCTCTCTCTCTCTCTCTCTCTCTCTCTGAGAAACTGGACTGGAAGGTTGTGTTTCTGTGATCTGACGGCTCTCGCAACCTCCCCACCGGTTTGCCACCCGCCAATGGGAAGTGAGGAGGGCTGTTGGGTGGGGAAGGCAAGATGCTGGTTTGATTGATATTAATATTGAAGCCACCGCTAGGACCACGAGAGAGAGCGAGCGAGAGAGAGAGACCCTGCCCCCTTTGCTCGCTCGCTCGCTCGCTCGGCCACCTGAGTGCAAGCGAGCTGGCTCCAGAGGAAACCAGTGCAGCCGAGCTGAAGGTTTTCAGGGAAAGCCAACCGGCAAAGGAAGGGAGGGGAGGGAGGCGTTTTCATCTGTGGCTTCTGAGCATCTTCCTTCCAAGTAGCAGCCTAGGTAAGTTACAGGGAGGCGGTGAATAAAAAACAGACCTACCTTGGATTCTGGCACAGCAGTTCCCGAGGCGATGTTTTTTTTTTAGCAGCATCTATCCAGAACTTCGTAATCCAGCGGCTTTTTGCCTGTTTAATCCGTAAAAGTCAGCTCTCACTTTATGTGTCTTTCTTTTGGTGTGGTTTTGAGAATTGCTTTAGCCCTTGCGCACCAGGCTTGCCACATGGGTGATGGGCTGGTGCGCAATTTGGAGAGAGTGGGTGGGTGGGGAATTAAGGAGAAAATGTTGTTTGTCGTGAAATAAACCCCACATCCTTTCTGTCGTTGTGTTAGGAAGGCAAAGAGAGGTGTGTGTGTGTGTGTGTGTGTGTGTGTGTTCTCTCTCTGTAGTGTATTTGTGTGTGTACTGTGTTGCTGTTAATGCATGCTCACAACCTGCCCCACAGATTTTTGCAAGCTGGTTGATGCCATGCCAAATTTCGTCTATTACAGCATTAATTGATTAGGCAGCTGATGGTAAACGACCAGTTTTTTGACAGTGTGTAGCTCTGTAAGCTGCTTAATTGATCTTGCCTAGAGAATGTACAAATTAATTTGTCATTTAACAAGCTGTTCCCTTCTCCCCTGCCCATTATATGGAACTGTAAAGCTTTGAGTCAAATATTTATGGAGCTAGATGGACACTCGCCTGTTTATCTGGTATAATTTAGGCTCCTCCTTGGAATCCATGTGTATTTGAATTTGTATTTATTCAGGGGCATGCGTGAACTTGTATATTCCCGTTTATCAGGTGTGGTTGATCGTTTTCCATCGATTTTCATTTTGCAAATGTTAAAGCTTTTGTGGTAGCAAGAGTTTCCTTATATTGCTTGTCAATATGAGAAGATCATCTCTTTGTGAATAATCTGTATTTCTGGTCCAAGTATGAAACACAGCAAACATAATGCAGAATTCGTCTCAGGTCTGCTGCTGTAGCCATGCACTGCTCACTGCTGAGCACTGTTGGTCCCCATGCGTTCCATTAATAAAAGTTTTTTTATCTTAACAGCTTAGAAGTTCCTCTTGCTTAGCCCAGGCTCAAACAGTAGCAGGTTTAGATTTGCTTTCTGGGAGGCAGTGTATGTTTCACCTGTGATTCTAAAGGAATGGCTTCCTTATTTCTCACTTTGAATGTGCTGCATGACGGTTTATTCTTCTTGTTCTTATTTTTATGGGCCAAAATGTACGACGGTCCGTTTTTAAGTATTAAGTTAAGACTGGAAGGCATGGGTACCTCTTGTTCAGGCAGTCGTCTTGAGAAAATCTGTGATGTGGCAAAAGTACCGTGGTTTCTTGAAATCACTGTGAAGTTTTAAAATGGTGGCGGAATTTTTAAACATCTGTACAACCTGTTATCAAGATAAGGGTCCAGGGTGATATGAATGGAGAGCTGTGTTGAAATCTTGGCTTAGAAGAGGCCTGCCTCTGGTCAGTGGCGTGGGACCTGTAGGTAGTCCCTGGATGTTGTTAGAATAAGTCTCACAATTTTTCGGACACAACTAAACAACGATTCCACAGGGAGCTGTTTGTTGGGGTCCAGCAACGTCTAGAGAGCTGGAGGATCCCTTTATACCTGAAAGGGTTTGGGCATTGAAATAGTGCAACTGATGCAGTTTCTCACAATTTGAAATGGAAAACGCTATGAAATTACTTGGTCTTTTAAGGATGGGAATGGTCTTAGCTTGCGTGTTGCACTTTCCACTCTTCTCAGATAGTTCTGGGGGATTATGCTCAAGGTTTAAATCACTTGACTTCTAAATCTGCAAACCGAAGAAAAGTTTTGGTGTAATTCTCTAGCCGGAGAGAAGGGATGGATGGATGGATGGATGGATGGATGGATGGATGGATGGATGGATGGATAAATAAATAAATAAATAAATAAATAAATAAATAAATAAATAAATAAATAAATAAATAAATAAATAAATAAATAAATAAATAAATAAATAAAGGAGGTCAAGAAGGGATAACCTTAAAGACGTTCATCCAGTAAGGTGCAAATGCTCTTGTGGGTTTAGTGTGTGAAGTCTGTGTACCTTTGTCAACCTTTGTGATATGAAAGACAGCATATCTTTTTTTTAAAAAAACCTAGTTCATGGTGGCTAAAGGTGTTTGTGTGTGTTTGCATGCACATCCGCCCACCCAAAATTGTAAAATGACCTCAGAATACACATGCAGTGTCAGCCCACCCTCGTCTATCCAGACACAGTCCGGAAAAATTTAGGAAAAGTCCGTGCGGTCATTAAGACTGTACAAACGTAAGATTGGGTGATGCCTTTTATTGGATGACTACAAATCTAGAAACAATCTAGAAAAATCTACAATTTTTTTCCTGGACTATCCATGGTCCTTAGCCTGATGAAGAGGAATCTTCCCCCTCAAAAGCTTGCAATTTATTTGACTTTTTAAGTGGTCCAATAAAAGGTTCTCACCCACTCTTACATTTGCCCAGACATAGCGAAACGCGGCTGTGTTGTCTCTTCCTATAGAGAGAAACATGCTGAATACTATCTGGTGGGTCAGCCTATTAGTCCTTGAACAATAAAAATGGTGAGAGGGCCTTGTGGCACTTTAAAAAGTAAAAGTATTTGTCATCAAGCCTTGGAGAATATACAGTGGTGCTTCACTTAACGGGCGCCTCATTTAACGACGAATCCGCATAGCGACGAATGATTTAGATAGGGAAAAATCGCTTTGCGATGATTGGTACCCTGTTTTGCGTACTGATCATCGCATAACGATGATTTCCCAACAGCTGATCGGCGGTTCCAAAATGGCTGCCGGGTAAAAAAAAAAAGGCCGCCCGCTGTGTTTTCGCCCGGATTCCTCGCTTACTGGGCAGCGAAAATGGCGGCCGTATGGAGGATTTTCGCTTAAAGGTGAATTTACAGCCCATAGGAAGGCATTGAAGGGGTTTCAACGCATTCCTATGAGCTTTTTTAAACCGCATAGCGACGAAATCGCTTTGCAGCGATTTTTGCTGCACGGATTATCGTCGCTATGTGAGGCACCACTGTATTTCCCATAACCGTGTCTTGTTCCATTGTCTGCATTTGAAAAATAGGTTACAGGCCTTAAAAACTGATGCTGAATCGGACTTCTTAGTTTTTATGATGCCGCACTGTTAAACTAGACATCTCGGCAAGGATTCCATCGGTCTGCCTTCAACACCTTCCTCCTCTTGATTGCTTCCAGCAGTCAGAAACAAGGTAACCCTAATGGTAGCTAGTCAGAGCTGATGCCTGCAAATAGAACTGTTTTCAGCTGTTTTTCCCTTTAAAATAAAGAGACCGGCCTTTTCCCATTCTCTTGGCACATGCCGATAAACCCCGAAGCGTCATTGTTCCCTGTTTTTCCTCCCCTTTTCCTGATCTGCTTAATAAACACGCTTGTGCGCCGAGTTCTTTGCAACCAACCACCGCAAAAGAAGGGCAGGAAGTGAACACGGAGTGTCGGCTGTTCCTCTCTCTGGATTCGGGGGCCTTGGCTTCTCAGCAACACCTGCATGGGAAAGCTGGCCAAGAGAACGGAGTTATGGGGTGGAGAGAGAGAGAGAGAGAAAAGGACACGAGGAAAACAAACCAATTTGTGGGGTCAGCTGCTGAGTCTGTCTGATGGGCAGAGGTGTGTTTTTCTACACTCCGCCTCTGGGAGGCAGAAGCAGCATCGCAGCACTTGCGTGGGCGGAATCGAGGTATCTCCTCGAATAAGCCCCGAATCACAGAAACCCACCCCACCCCCCAAATATGGGGATTGCCCTCTCGGTGGAGCGGAGCAGCTGGTTTCGGCAGCTTGTGTTGGTATGAAGGCAAGGAAATCAAAAGCGGCAGAGAAGCAGCCCTGACGGCAGGCAGACTCTCGGCTGATCTCTCTCCTGCGATGCGTGGGTGGGTGTTTGCCTGCAAAGGCTTCGCTGTGACAGAGCCGCCTGGTGTGTGCTTCGTTTCCTCTAACACACACACACACTCACACACACAGAACTACCTCCATGCTCCTTAAAGAGGATGAGATTAATTTTGCAGGATGCCTCATCATCCCATTTCGAGAGTGTGCCTTTTAATTTGCTCAGCGGCAGTCGCTCACGGTCTTCTGCAACCTTCTGAGGGAGGCATGCCTTCAAGGTTCAGGGATTTGCAGGTGGGGAGGAGAGTGCATTGACCGAGTCACTCCCGGTCACTCTGTGGCAGAGGCGGGGCCCAAACATGAATCCCAGAACTGTATGTGCAAGATATATAGTTGGAAAATCACCCATACCAAGTGGCAAATTTTAGGAATGACACAATTTTTCCCTCCATCCAGAGCCATAGTACTGTATTCTATTTGAACTTGACACGAGTAATCAGTCTGTGTCTGAAGGTTTTTTTTTATAAATAAAACACCTTCACACACACACACACACACATATGTATGTACAGTATATGTATTTGGAAGGGGTATCCAGTCCATTTAAAGATTAAAAACTGTAAAGTTGAGAAAAGGCATTGGGAAAGACAGTAAGGCGGGGAAAAGGTGAAGGTAGCAGAAAAAGGGGAAGACCCAATGTGAGATGGATTGATTACATAAAGGAAGCCATAGGCTTCAATTTACAAGAGCTCAGCAGGGCCGTTGAGGACAGGGCATTTTGGAGATGGCTCATCCATAGGGTTGCCGTTAAGTCGGAGGTAACGTGATAGCAGCAGCAGCAGCAAAGGTTAGAGCCCACTTAGTGGTGCCGCAGCTGCAGGCATGCACATCCCTGCTCCTGGCCTTCCTGACTGATGGGAGGTTTATTGTAACTCTGTTTGAATTATGAAACAATCACCTCTAGTTTTGTACCTGCACTTATCGATCAATGCATGTGCAAACCAGTTCACTCTCTCCTGTTGTCCCTTTAGGTAGGAGGTAAATGGTGACTCGAGCAAGTGAGCAGTGGGCGTGGCAGAAGCCAGCTGTGGGTGGGGTCAGGGCCAAAAGTCAGTGGGCTACCAGTTGCCCCCTCCCCGCCTCTGCTTTCTGCTATGCCTTTGCCCCTCTGCCCCTTTGGTGGGTGCTGTGTAAGGGGCCGGAGCCTCTTACGAAATGTCTGACCTAATCACGTGCCGAGAGAGCGAGCTTCGGAAACCGAATGGAAACTGGGCGGCCTCTACCTGTGAGGCCACAGGTTGCCGACCCCCGGCTGGCAGGACTGTGAGCTCCTTTTGCTCAGCGCCCGGTTTTCACCCTCAGGAGTACAAAATGCACTGAATTCCAGCCTCCTCCCCTTTCCCTCTGACTCTGGAAGTTCTGGTCCCCAAAGTTAGCATTTTAGATAAAGCTAAAGGTTCCCCTTGACATTTAATCCAGTCGTGTGTGACTCAAGGGCGCGCGGTGCTCATCCCCGTTTCCAAGCCATAGAGCGAGCGTTTTGTCTGAAGACAGTTTCCATGGTCACGTGGCCAGTGTGACTAGACACGGAACGCCGTTGCCTTCCCACCGAGGTAGTACCTATTTATCTACTCGCATTTTTACATGCTTTTGAATTGCTAGGTTGGCAGGAGCTGGGACAAGCGATGGGAGCTCACTCCGTCACGTGGATTCGATCTTACGACTGCTGGTCTTCTGACCTTGCAGCACAGAGGCTTCTGCGGTTTAACCCACAGCACCACCATATCCCAGTTAGCATTTTAAGTCTCCGTTATTTAGATCATATCCTGCTGCAGAACCCGAGCTGCGGTTTTCGAAAAGACACTCATATTGGTTACAGTGCCCCAAGTTTGCTGTCTACATGAACGATTCCCCATATTTATTGCTTTTAACAATCGTAGTTGGGTATTTAGATACCTGTCTCTCTCACATCTTTTCTTATTCCTTTCTTTATATCTGTGCTATTGGGTGTTTTTGCTAAATCCTTGCCAACCGATCAATCAGTCTTGTTGTTCACTCCTGCGGCTTTTGTTTGCCGATACACAACAGCTGTTGTACTCAAATTCCTGCAGGGCGCAAGCTTTCTCTGTGACCGAGGAGAAATATCATACACAGGGATTGTTTTGTTGCATAGAGATGATGATCATCACTCGGTTGAATCAGCTGCGCTCAGGGATCAAAGGAGCAGGAGGAATGTAGTTGCAAAGCGAAAGAATTTAGTTACTTACACGTTGTTAAGCCTAGCGGTTCCCTGGAGGTAAAATAGCACACAGGGGACCCATTTTTCTTCTAGTGATCTTTTGGCACCTTTTGGACCATCGTTGAAGACTCTCAGAATAGAAAACTGGTTAATTTGTTGTACTAATTAGGGAAAAGGAATTACGTTGGGAAGCGCAGTGGTGCTGTAATGTTATACTGTTGTGATGTGCCATCAAGTCACCTCCTGCTTATGGCAACCTCATAAATGAGCAGTCTCCAAAATGTCCTGTCCTTCACAGCCCTGCTTAGCCCAGGTTTGACTCTTAATCTGTGTATCTTGAAGACGGTGCTCAGGAGAGCCAATGTGGTCTTTTGGGTGAAGTGTCAGACTATGACCTAGGAGGTCTGGGTTTAAATCGATACTTTACCCCTGGCGGTACGGTAGCAATGGCAAACTGCTCCTTGAACATCTCACATCGTACATTGAACCTCACCCTACTGGGGCCGCTTGTAAATTTAGAAGTGACTCGACAGCATGTAGTAACCGCAGCGTCCATCTTCTCCCCCAGTGGCTACGCTGTCTAGAGATAATGGGAATTCTAGGTTTCAGAAAGGCAGTTGGCGTAAGCAGGTTTTTAAGTGCCACAGACTTTGAACCCTGAATAATGAGGGTTGCAGATGTTGAGGTAGTAGATGTTATTTGTTATCATTATAATGGAGTATCGATAGAAGGCAGAATGTTGTGTGGTAGAGCTGGGATTAGAACTCGGGTCTCATCCGTTCGAATCCCTGTTCATCCATGAAATGTTCATATTGCATCCACATGACAGTTCTAAGTGGTCAGCCAGGCTGACCCACCAGGGTGGATTGAAAAAAAAATCAATGATTTTTGTCTGTGTGTTTTTTTAAAAAAGATCTGTTTAAATCACAATTTAAATAAAAAATGATTTAGATTTAAATCATCAAGAATCTGATTTTTAAAAATTTAAATTATGACTTAAATTGATTTGATTTGAATTAAATCCAGTCTATCAAGAAGGAGGTGAAGGAAAGCCATATGCATCACCTTGAACTCACTGGTAGAAAGATGGGTTATACAGGTGGGTGGGTGGGTGGGTGGATGGATGGGTTAGTCAATGGATGGATGGATGGATGGATGGATGGATGGATGGATGGATGGATGGATGGATGAGTTAGTCAATGGATGGATGGATGGATGGATGGATGGATGGATGGATGGATGGATGGATGGATGGATGGGTTAGTCAATGGATGGATGGATGGATGGGTTCGTCAATGGATGGATGGGTTAATCAATGGATGGATCGATGGATGGATGGGTTAGTCAATGGATGGATGGATGGATGGATGGGTTAGTCAATGGATGGATGGATGGATGGATGGATGGATAGATGGATGGATGGATGGATGAGTTAGTCAATGGATGGATGGATGGATGGATGAGTTAGTCGATGGATGGATGGATGGATGGATGGATGGATGGATGGATGGATGGATGGATGGATGGATGGATGGATGGATGGATGGATGGATGGATGGATGAGTTAGTCAATGGATGGACGGATGGATGGATGGATGAGTTAGTCAATGGATGGATGGATGGATGGATGGATGGATGGATGGATGGATGGATGGATGGATGGATGGATGAGTTAGTCAATGGATGGATGGATGAATGGATGGATGGGTTAGTCAATGGATGGATGGGTTAATCAATGGATAGATCGATGGATGGGTTAGTCAATGGCTGGCTGGCTGGCTGAATGGAAGGAAGGAAGGAAGGAATAGGAAGGGATTAGGTGTAAAAGCCAGAGAATGGATGGAAGTTACGGAGTTACCGGTGTTTCTAAAGGGTAGCAGGTGCTTGATATTCACTGTTATTTCTCTGGAGAGGGACAGGTTGCTTCCACGAACCTGCTGTTGAACCCAGCAGATTACAGAATTTGAGAATATGCAACAGTTCTTGATCAAAGCAACAGGGGAAAAAATCAAGTTCTCAGTTCTGCAGCATTGAAGTCTGGTGCCAGGCGGTCTGTATTCTCATCCAAACATTATTTATTTATTTTTATTTAAAATCTCTCTTTTTTTAACCTCATCTTTCTCTCTAAAAATGACCCAAGGTGGCTTGCAACATTTAAATATAATATTTAAAGCTAAAAGAAAACAACCACCAATGAGTATGCAGTTAGTAGAGGGTTGCTAAAATAAGATCAAATAGATATCACATTAAAAGATAATAAACAAAAGCAACACCAAAAACACATTCAAAGCAGGAAGTCACAACCATCTATTTTTAAAACCCCGCTCAGGCAGCCAGTCACTCAGGGAAAGCCTGCCTGAAGACAAAGGTGTTTGCCTGCTTGCAGAAGAACAGCAATGAGGGGGCCAGGCGGGCCACCAGTGGGAGGGAGTTCCAGAGTCTAAAGGAGCAGCCACCGAGAAGGCCCTCTCCTGTTGCACCAGTGAAGGTGGCGGGAGAGGTGGTGGGACCTCTCCTCATTGCATTGGAAACAAGCGCTTGAGTCTCCTCTCTGAAGAGAAAATGGGCCTTGATTTCCTGCTGCCGTTTATTACTGAGCTTCCCATGGCAACGTGGTCCTTGCTGATGGGCTCGCCTTGAAGTCTGAGATTCCACCGCCTGGGTGGAAATGTATCAATCCAGGCTTCTGTCCCTGACTGCAGTCATTGCAGGAAGCTGGGTATTAGATTTGGAGTTCTAGTTTCTCCCCATTTTATGGTGACTTTTAAGCCAGCCTCCATTGAAAGCTACAATGATGATGTTCTTGGGTTCTCTGCATGCAGAAGCGCAAAGCTTTGTGTTTTCAGGCTGTGACTCCCAGAATTCCTCAGATCGCTCTGGGCTCATTCATAATTTCAGGTGGGTCATTTTTTACTGAATATCAACCTGGTGAGCACCCTTTATGGGAGAACAGTTTTTTGTCTGTACAGTCGCATCCATCCGATGTACGGTATTTTCTGTACCATAAAATATATCTATGAAAGTCAACTCCAGCCTAGCGAGGTCTATGCCATGTTTATCCCATGAGAAGCTCTTGGGTTTTGGGTGTGTGTGTGATGTTGCTAAATACTTTCAGCACGCAAACAAGCGTTCGCTTGCATACTAGCCTGAACATATTGAAACTTGTGCTATCTCAGAGGCTAAGCAGGATTCGGGTTGGGTAGTTCTTTGGATGGGAGACCACCATGGTACACAAGGGATTTGTGAGAAGGACCGGAAGGGAATCCTGCCTGAAACCCCAACCGACAGAGTGTTGTTGGTCAGAGCTGACAATGCTGGATTAGATGGACTGATGCCATTTCCCATCTGAGTGGAGAAGTCCTCAATCATTGACTGATTCGTGGTGGTTCTTCTTCATGGCCTCTGTGAATCACAATCTGGGTGACCCTCACCTGCGCGGAGCCTCATCGGAAAGTTCTAGAGCTTTTGCAGCGCCAAGGTACTTATACGAGGGGGTAGGGGCCTTATTCTAATGTGCTTTTTGCTACCGCAGAAGCTCTAGAACTTTCCGACGAAGCTCCGCACAGGCGCGGATCACCCAGAGTGTGAATCACAGAGGTCCGCTCGAAGAACTATCATTACAGGTGGGTAACCTATCGTTTCAGAGTTTGTGGGAAATTGGGAACTGGTGATATTATCACCTATCATCTTGACCATGCATTGTTTATAGCTCTGATTGAGAGTCCCCCCAATGTCATTGCCTTTTTTGGTGCCTGAAGGGGGACACTGGTCAATATCAGTTGCTAATATTATTTACTGTGTTGCATGTAGCAAAAAGCTGGTGCAACTTGATAAATGCCCCTAACCCACCCCCAAATCAAACAGAGATGAATGGTAGCTGACCAGCTTACCTCAGTGAGCTTCCCAGTCTGTATTTCTTGCTTGCTGAAAGTATGGAAGTTGTCAGGCACCACCTAACGTCAGTGGTGGTAGGTTATGTTCAATGCAGTTGGCCAATAGTAAGTGAGATAGTTGAGTACCACTGGCTTAGTGTTTGCAATTTTATTTTGTTGATCAGTTATGTTTGTTTTAAAAGCACAAATGTTTAGCAACTGGTGGTTTTCTTCACTTCTGCAGGACCCCTATGATGCAACTAAGTAATGCACAAAGTGGAAATAGACGACTTCTGTTTCTGTCGTTCTCGTGGTGGTGATGTTCCTTGTTCACTGCAAAAATTCCTTTCTGCCCTATTATTGGCCTTCAGGCCGGCGATGATCCTTCTGTTCTGTACCTTATTGAATGGGATTTCTGCAGCATTTCTTTCAAATCCTCTTCATTTCCGTTGAGGTGTATGCCTGGGGGCGTTCAGCTTGCTGTTGTCTTCCAGCCTCTTGCTCTTCTTGACGTCATTGCACTGTTCTCTCTCACAGCCTCCTGTCTTCTCAAGATTCCTGCTTGGCTCTGTAGTGTCTTGAGGGAGGCAGGAGTGGTGTGCCTACAGGATCTGTAATGGGACCGGTGAGGTTTTGCCTGTTCGTCAATGATCTAGAGAGTTGGGTTGAGCAGTCAAGTGCAGAGGGATGTCAAATGACGGAGGGTTGCTAGAATAGAAGCGGAATTTTGGGAATCTCCAGAATGCACCCTCTGTTATGACAGTGTAAGTGGAGTGACAAATGGCTGGTAGTTAATGACTTTTTCCCTTTTATTCTTTATCATGCATCAGCTCACACAAATGGCGCACAGGGAGTGATACAACCAGCAGCTTGTTAACGTTTACGTTCTCTCAAGTCAATTCAGTTATTTTTTTATATACATACATACATGTGTTTATGTAAAGTTAAGCTACAGTATATGTAATACAAGCAGTATATATGTAGAGTTAGGCTAGCCTTACTTCACATAGAGTGGAATGTGGTGGCGCTGCAGGTTAAACCGCAGAAGCCTCTGTGCTGCAAGGTCGGAAGACCAGCCCTCGTAAGATCGAATCCACACGACGGAGGGAGCTCCCATCGCTTGTCCCAGCTCTTGCCAACCGAGCCATTTGAAAGCATGTAAAAATGCGAGTTGATGAATAGGTACCATCCCGGTGGGAAGGTCACGGCGTTCCGTGTCTGGTCACGCTGGCCACGTGACCACGGAAACTGTCTACGGACAAAACGCTGGTTCTACGGCTTGGAGACAGGGATGAGCACCGCGCGCCCTTGAGTCGGACATGGCTGGACTAAATGTCAAGGGGAACCTTTACCTACTTCACAGACACTTCTAGTGTGTCTGCGGATCAATCACATTTTGGAATGTTGGCAGCTGAGCTATATGTAACTCTGTGGGTGTGTGCACGCATGCGTGTGCATGCGTGCACATGCGTGCACACACTTCCCATCCCCTGTTTTAGTGCGACCTCTCATGGGCTTGTAACTTCCAGATGGGTTGGGTGATAACTCCCATGCTTATGGGATGATGGGATTTGTAGTATCACACTTAAGTTGGCTGAGGCGGTTGGAAGTGGCATCCTAAAATGTCCTTTGCAGAACTGAGTGCAGCTGAGAGGCAAAACTACAATCGTGTGAAAAAGAAAGTCCACTCTCTTTTTGTATTCTGTGGTTTTACGTTGTAAAGAAGAGTGGCCCTAAATTCCTCCATGACAGTATGAGAGGCCTGCTAAAGTTGTACAGAAAATGATTACTTCAGGTTGTAAAACCAAGGTGGTTCTACAAGCTGTTGAATCATAAGGTGTACTTAGTTTTTCACACATCGGTTCTCCATGTTGGCTTTATTTTTATTAAATAAATCATTATACAGTCATGTTTTGATGTTTATCTGAGGTTTTATTTACCTAAGTTTCAGACCTACTAAGGATCATGTGTGTGTGTGTTTAGTTGTTTAGTTGTGTCCGACTCTTCGTGACCCCATGGACCAGAGCACGCCAGGCCCTCCTGTCTTCTACTGCCTCCCGGAGTTGTGTCAGGTTCATGTTGGTTGCTTCGCAGACACTGTCCAGCCATCTCATCCTCGGTCGTCCCCTTCTCCTCTTGCCATCACACCTTCCTAACATCAAGGTTTTTTCCAAGGACTCTTTTCTTCTCATGAGATGGCCAAAGTACTGGAGCCTCAGCTTCAGGATCTTCCTTCAAGTGAGCATTCAGGGTTGATTTCCTTTAGAACTGATAGGTTTGTTCTCCTTGCAGTCCAGGGGATTCTCAAGAGCCTCCTCCAGCACCACAATTCAAAGGCATCAATTCTTCGGCGGTCTGCTTTCTTTATGGCCCAGCTCTCACTTCCATACATCATGACAGGAAAAACCATAGCTTTGACTATTCGGACTTTTGTTGGCAAGGTGATGTCTCTGCTTTTCAAGATGCTGTCAAGATTTGTCATCGCTTTCCTCCCAAGAAGAAGGCGCCTTTTAATTTCAGGGCTGCTGTCTCCATCTGCAGTGATCATGGAGCCCAGGAAGATAAAATTTGACACTGCCTCCATATCTTCCCCTTCTATTTGCCAGGATGTGATGGGACCAGTGGCCATGATCTTAGTTTTTTTGATGTTGAGTTCCAGACCGTTTTTTGCACTCTCCTCTTTCACTCTCATTACAAGGTTCTTTAATTCCTCCTCACTTTCTGCCATCAGAGTGGTATCATCTGCATATCGGAGGTTGTTGATATTTCTTCCGGCAATCTTAATTCCGGCTTGGGTTTCTTCCAGTCCAGCCTTCCGCATGATGTATTCTGCATATAAGTTAAATAAGCTGGGGGACAATATACAGCCTTGCCGTACTCCTTTCCCAATTTTGAACCACTCAGTTGTTCCATGACCAGTTCTAACTGTTGCTTCCTGTCCCACATATAGGTTTCTCAGGAGACAGATAAAGTGGTCAGGCACTCCCATTTCTTTAAGCACTTGCCATAGTTTGCTGTGGTCCACACAGTCAAAGGCTTTCGCATAGTCAATGAAGCAGAAGTAGATATTTTTCTGGAACTCTCTGGCTTTCTCCATAATCCAGCGCTAGTTAGCAATTTGGTCTCGAGTTCCTCTGCCTCTTCGGAATCCAGCTTGTATTTCTGGGAGTTCTCGGTCCACATACTGCTGAAGCCTACCTTGCAGGATTTTGAGCATAACCTTGCTAGCGTGCGAAATGAGTGCAATTGTACGGTAGTTGGAGCATTCTTTGGCACTGCCTTTCTTTGGGATTGGGATGTAGACTGATCTTTTCCAATCCTCTGGCCACTGTTGAGTTTTCCAAACTTGCTGGCATATTGAATGTAGCACCTTAACAGCATCATCTTTCAAGATTTTAAATAGTTCAACTGGAATGCCATCACCTCCACTGGCCTTGTTGTTAGCCAGGCTTTCTAAGGCCCACTTGACTTCGCTCTCCAGGATGTCTGGCTCAAGGTCAGCAACTACATTGTCTGGGTTGTCCGGGATATCCAAATCCTTCTGATATAATTCCTCTGTGTACTCTTGCCACCTCTTCTTGACGTCTTCTGCTTCTGTTAGGTCCCTCCCATTTTTGTCTTTTATCATGTTCATCTTTGCGCAAAATGTTCCTCTAATATCTCCAATTTTCCTGAACAGATCTCTGGTCTTTCCTTTTCTGTTATCTTCCTCTATTTCTTTGCATTGTTCATTTAAGAAGGCCCTCTTGTCTCTCCTTGCTATTCTTTGGAAGTCTGCATTCAAGTTTCTGTAACTTTCCCTATCTCCCTTGCATTTTGCTTCCCTTCTTCTCTCTGCTATTTCTAAGGCCTCGTTGGACAGCCACTTTGCTTTCTTGCATTTCCTTTTCTTTGGGATGGTTTTCGTTGCTGCCTCCTGGACAATGTTACGAGCCTCTATCCAAAGTTCTTCAGGCACTCTGTCCACCAAATCTAGTTCCTTAAATCTGTTCTTTACTTCCACTGTGTATTCATAAGGGATTTGGTTTAGATTATACCTGAGTGGCCCAGTGGTTTTTCCTACTCTCTTCAGTCTAAGCTTGAATTTTGCTATGAGAAGCTGATGATCAGAACCGCAGTCAGCTCCAGGTCTTGTTTTTGCTGACTGTATAGAGCTTCTCCATCTTTGGCTGCAGAGAATATAATCAATCTGATTTCGATATTGCCCATCTGGTGATTTCCATGTATAGAGTCGCCTCTTGTGTTGTTGGAAAAGAGTGTTTGTGATGACCAGCTTATTCTCTTGACAAAACTCTATTAGCCTTTGTCCTGCTTCGTTCTGAACTCCAAGGCCAAACTTCCCTGTTGTTCCTTTTATCTCTTGGCTCCCTACTTTAGCATTCCAGTCCCCTAGAATGAGAAGAACATCTTTCTTTGGTGTCAGTTCTAGAAGGTGTTGTAAATCTTCATAGAATTGTTCAATTTCAGTCTCCTCAGCAATGCTGGTTGGTGCATAAACTTGGATTATTGTGATGTTGAATGGTCTGCCTTGGATTCGTATTGACATCATTCTATCATTTTTGAGATTGTATCCCATTACAGCTTTTCCCACTCTTTTGTTGACTATGAAGGCTACTCCATTCCTTCTACGGGATTCTTGCCCACAGTAGTAGATATGATAATCATCTGAGCTGAATTCGCCCATTCCTGTCCATTTTAGTTCACTAATGCCCAGGATGTCGATGTTTATTCTTGCCATCTCCTGTTTGACCACCTCCAGCTTCCCAAGGTTCATACATCTTACATTCCAGGTTCCTATGCAGTATTTTTCTTTACAGCATTGGACTTTCCTTTCACTTCCAGGCACGTCCACAGCTGAGTGTCCTTTCGGCTTTGGCCCAACCACTTCATTAGCTCTGGAGCTACTTGTACTTGTCCTCCACTCTTCCTCAGTAGCATGTTGGACGCCTTCCGACCTGAGGGGCCCATCTTCCAGCGTCATATCTTTTAGCCTTTTGTTTCTGATCATGGGGCATTCTTGGCAAAGATATTGGAGTGGCATTGCCAGTTCCTACTCCAGGTGGATTGCGTTTAGTCGGAACTCTCCACTATGTCCTGTCCGTCTTGGGTGTCCCTGCATGGCATAGCCCATATATTCTCTGAGTTACTCAAGCCCCTTCGCCATGACAAGGCAGCAATCCATGAAGGAGCACTAAGGATCAGATGATTTTAATTATGTCCTGATACGTAAAGCTATAGAATTCAAAGGGGGTGTACTTTATTTTTCCTTTACTATCTCCCAGGCTTCTAAAATCTTGGAAATTTTGCTTTTGCAGCCCCTCACTCCCGGAATTGGCTAGCTGGCAGATTCTGAGAAGTCTAGTCCCAAAGAGCATTCCCCCCCCCCCAACCTTTGAAAACAAGGGCTTCGGAATATTTCCGTGCCCCCCCCCCCCCATGATAATTCTCTGCACATATCTGTGAGAAAGTATATGTGTGTTTATCTACCCTGTTTCCCCGAAAATAAGACCTAACCTGAAAATAAGCCCTAGTAGGATTTTTCAGGATGCTCATCATATAAGCCCTATCTCAAAAATAAGCCCTTGTCAAGTGAAGCCCCGCCCTCCACCCTTGTGCGGCAACCAGAAGAAGAGAACATGACTGTATTTGAATAAATGTAGATGGTTGTACATGGAAAAAATATTAAACAGCCCCTGAAAATAATCCCTACTGCGTTTTTGGAGCAAAAATGAATAGAAGGTCCTGTCTTATTTTCAGGGAAACACAGTAATGCAAGCGTGTATGGTGCATTCATGAAGATGAGGAGATATGCACAGCATGGACTCATTAGGCACACATCAAGAAGGTTGCACATGTTCTGGGAACTTGCCTCTGTTGGTGTCTTGATGCACCTAACTGGGAGCCTGAAAAGGCAAGATGTGCTGCCCTAACACTGCAGTGGCCAACCCAACATCTTCCTTGGCCGAGATGCCACCTGCTCTCCACAGCCCCAAATATCATGGGTTTTCTGAGATGTCTTTACAAGCCTGGCAAAGCTTTGAGAATCTTGGGATATCCTGGAGGTTGGGGAAGGCTGTTGTTGTTTAGTCGTTAAGTTGTGTCCGACTCTTCGTGACCCCACGGACCAGAGCACGCCAGGCCCTCCTGTCTTCCACTGCCTCCCGGAGTTGGGTCAGATTCATGTTGGTCGCTTCGATGACACTGTCCAACCATCCCGTCCTCTGTCGTTCCTTTCTCCTCTTGCCTTCACACTTTCCCAATATCAGGGCCTTTTCCAGGGAGATTTCTCTTCTCAAGAGATGGCCAAAGTATTGGAGCCTCAGCTTCAGGATCTGTCCTTCCAGGGAGCACTCGGGGTTGATTTCCTTCAGAATTGATAGGTTTGTTCTCTTTGCAATCCAGGGGACTCTCAAGAGCCTCCTCCAGCACCACAAAGCATGGGGAAGGCTAACACCAGCCAAAATAGGTGTGCTCCGTAGGTTTGAGACAAAGAGCCAAATCAGATCTGACTGAGTTCAAGGATGGGAAGTTGTGGCTGTCCAGATTTGGCGGACTACAATGCCCATCCCTCATTGCCGACAGAGTTCACAGTGAGCAGTCACAGGGAATCCCATCCCGTAAACTTTTGGGACGAGTCATAATTTCCCAACCTTAGACTGAAGGCAAAGTTTGCAAGCCCAACATTTTGCAAACCCAGCGCCACCCGGAAACCCGAAGCTGACACCTTCTCATGGCGTGTCATGACAGATGATGCTAACATTCAGCCATTAACCTTTGGCCTGAGATTCACGGTGTGCTGTTCTCCTGGGTGGCCAGAGGGCTGCGGCCGATGGAGAGCGGGCTGAACTCTCTGCCCTGCATTGCGTGCGAATGAGAACTCCATGGGCATGTTTTGCTTTTTGCTGGCACGGGTGGGAGGGCCGGCGATGGCAGCCGGGGGGGGGGCACCTCTGCTTTGCAGGTGGCCAGCTTTTCCTGGCTGAACGATGGGGTCGCTTCTCTGTTCCTGTGCATTTCTAAAAAAGCTTTTTCCTCTTGCATTGAGGAGGTGGTGTTGCACAATGCAGAAGGTTTTGCTGACCTACATTGGGGTGGGAATGGTTTGTCTGCCTTGGAGCTGCTCCTCATTAGGGCGCCTTGCTACCCCCTGAGCTCTCCCTTTTCAAAAGAAGGCAAAGTGGGTTAGGGCTGGAGGTTTTGCGAGCCAGGTATAAGGACACCGGAGACCTGTTCGGTACCTTCGGATTTAATCTTCCAAACAAAAGGCAAAACGGTATTCAGAGCATCCGTATCAGCTTAAGCTGCAAGACATAAGCGGAACATCCATTATTAGAGGAGAAGAGGGCAGGAGCTGTAGAATCACACCCTTTTAATTACTTTTAATCAAGTGAAATGATTTATTTAAAAAAAAATTCTGGTTCCCGCATCCTGAAGAATAGATGATTAAAACGCAAGGTGTGTGTTCCAGAGATAACCGCCCAGGAACAGCGCAGGTTCAGCAATGTCATTTATGTGGGTTGGAAACTAAGGCTGGGCTTCTGAAATATGTGCCTCTCAACCGAGAGAGATTTATTTAGTATTTATTTACTTGGCTTCCATCAGAGGAAAGGCCGTTCTAGGCGGTTCACACCATTGACAGTGACCGTAATAAGAACTGTAAAAGCCACAACATAACTAGAAATTAAAATGAAAGCAAAAAGGACAGTAGATCAAACACAGCAAAAAAAAACCCAATTATAAAATTGCTGGTAATAAAAACAAGTTGGTGGCTAATAAGTTCATCGGTCTCCTCTGATGAAAGAAAGCAATTTCGGAAAGCCAGCAAAAATAGCAGAGTTTTTAATGATTTCTTGTCTTGCAATAAGTTTCCCCTCCCTTTTTAGGTACCTGGGCATCATGGCGTGGTCTCAGATGTCCTTCAGAGCCCAGCCGTCGTCCGTGTGAAAAGACAGGGATCAGAGCTTGGGAGTTTAATAATAATAATAATAATAATAATAATAATAATAATAATAATAATAATAATAATAATAATAATAATAATAATAATAATAATAATAAGAAAAGAAAAGAAAAGAAAAGAAAAGAAAAGAAAGAAGAACTTCTTTGCAGTACTTCCCAAATCTGTAGAACCAGCATGGCTAAAAAAAGTTACTTTTCCAAACTTTGCTGCTGTACCGACAGGAGCAGAGGGTTGGACTTGATGTCCTCAGAGGTCCCACTGTCGAAATCAAGCGCAGAGATCCTGTGAAAAGAGTCAGCAAAGCCTGAATAATGATGGGATTTATTTATTTATTTATTTGCCGCCTTTCTCACCATAGGCGGCTCGCAACAGATGAAGTAAGAACTTTAAAATGCTTTGTCGAGAGCAGATTTTTTAAAAAAAAAATGTTAAGATTGTGAAAATCAAGGATGAAAACAATTGAAAAACATTGAAAAAAAGTAAGTTAGAAAGTTAAAAACCAGCATTCCCGAGATAACGTGCTCCTTAAAGGCCTGCCTGAAGAGGAAGGTCTTTATCGGGGGACAGAAGGGCAAAGAGGGAGGGGACCAACCCGTCTTCTCGTGGCCGGACGGTCCACAGCTTGGGAGCAGCCACCGAGAAGGCCCTGTCTTGGGTCCTCACCCAGCGAGCTTCGGAAGGTGGTGGAACCGAGAAAAGAGCCTCCCCAGAAGATCTTAAAAGCGACGTAGGTTCATGTGGGGTGATATGGTCCTCCTTCAAAGAGCCTGGATCCAAGTCGTATAGGGCTTTATAGGTAACCACCAGCACTTTGAATTGGGCCCAGAAACAGACCGGGAACCAGTGAAGCTGTTGTAATAAGAGAGGTTTTTTTTAATTTCTTGGTCAGGTGCTGCAAAAACCCATCGAGGCATTTACAGTCAACGTCTACTTGGTTTAAAATAAAATGGTGTGATGTGCATCGCATGGTCTTTTTAAAGACATCAGCTGGAGTATTTTTTGCACGAACCCTGTGAGATCTTTACTCTGCGGAACTCTAATACTGCAAATTTGGATGGCTATGCCAGATTCCTTTGATGCCCGTCTGGCTTTTATTTGTGGGATTGTTTCCATGTTCGCACGGGCATGTTAGAAATAGAAGATTCGCCAGTCTTTCTTTCCCGGTGGCGTACAGCTTAAGTGATAGGACGTACCTTGTGGATGCAGAACAGTTGACGGTCCATTTCTGACAGGGTGCTCAACCACTGAGCTATCCAGCATGGATTTGATTTGAATCAAATCTGTTTCAATCAATTTAGATCACGATTTAAATTGTTTAAAAAGGAATTTTTTTTACAATTTAAATTTTTTAAAATTGTGACTTTAATTGATTTTTTAAAAAAAAATCATTGATTTTTATCCACCCCATTTTTTTGGCATCTTCAGATAAAGTCAGGAGAAATAGCACACGTTGCAGTCCCCAGAAAGAGAATGTTATTTCATTTAGATCACACGTGGTCACCTTCCAGAAGTCCTGGGGCCAGACCTGCCTCCCCAGATCTGAGTTGACCACTCCTGCTCTCCATCACACTTTGGGGTTTTAGAGAAAGCCAGGAAGATGCCCCAAAACATGACAAAATTCCTTATTGTGCCCTATAGAAGGATTGAAGGGGGAGGGATTTGGGATGGGTGCTGGATCTTGGGTCTGCTCCCTGCCTTTGATGGATCAACGCCGAGATACAGGCATACCTTGGTTTCCAAATGAAAATCCATTGAAAACAATGCCTCGGTTTATGAATTTTTTTCCGCAATACGAAGTAAGTTTGCATTGCGCCTGGGAGGTTTATAGCGCCGCCCCCGTGCATGCGCTCCTATGGGAAACCATGTTTCAGTTTGCGATTTTTTTTGCATTACAAAACGTCCTGGAGAATGCATTAAATTCATAAACCGAGGCATGCCTGTATAAGGCAGACTTCTGTACTTTAGCAAGAACAAACACCATTAGTCTGCAGAAACACGGTGGGTGTCAGTAGAATGAGTAGGTTTCATTTGGGTCGCTCCTGTCCCCCCCCCCCCATATATTTCCACCCCTCTGCTGTTAAAAGGAGAAGGGTAGACCATTCTGAGATCTCGCGATGCAAATGTAGGAAAGCTAAAATAGAAATAAGAGGCATTGACTGAAATAATGTCTGGGAAACGGGCATTCTTTTCTCAAGCATTTGGGGAATGCTAGCTTGTCTTTTTAACTTAAAGAGATTGCAAAGCTGAAGAAACTTTATTGCACTTCATTCCCCCCCCTTTTTTTTTTTAATATTGTGAATGTTGAAATTGCCTGGCGAGGTGCTTCAGCTGCATCTTCTCAGGAATTTAATAAGGGAACCCTATTAGATGCAAATGTGGATATGCCAAAAATCTAAGCAATGAAAGCAACGGATATTCTTCCCTGTCTCTGTTGTCTGCATTTGACCTCTTCACCTCGCTGGGGAATGGAGCCGAAAGAGGTTCCTTAATAACTCCTCTTATTAAGGCATGCCCCAGGTAAGGCAGGGGGCACCTTCTGTGCGGTTTGTCCCCGAACAGCGCACACCACTGAGCTTCTTGAACGGTCTGTTCCTTAAAGCGGGATTTTGTGGCTGTTGCCGTCCTTCATCCTTTCAATAATTCGGTGAAGGTTTTAACGAGAAATCCTTTGTGTGTGTGTGTGCGTATGTGTGTGTGTGAGAGAGAGAAATGGCCCGGGACGCTGTTGCTAATAGACAATGGGTCCAGAAAAAGGGGGAAAAATAAGAAATTTAAGGGGTTCAGATTTGCATTTTGGACGGAAACTTTTCCAAACTACCTGGGCAGCATAGCCGAATTTTGGAAGTCGTCATCCAAAACCACACACCTCCATGCTTCCAGAAGAAACCCCTCCTTCTAGGATGAGCATTATTCCCTCTTCCCTGGTGTTTGAGGTCATTAACAAGAGATGAGCACGAACCATCGGTTCAGCCGTTTGCGCCGCTTCGTTTATTGGCCGAACGGGTGTTTGGAGCTTCAAAGCCCCGCCTCCTTTGACAGGCACCCACTCAGCAGGCAGCAACCTGGCTTCCCTGCCCCGCCTCCTCCAGGCGCTGCCTCTGAATGGGCACCCACAGGAGGAGGCGGGGCTTTGAAGCATCTGAACACCGGTTCGGTCGATAAACAAACTGGCGCAAACCAAAGTTTTATGACCGCCTCTTGTTATAACAGGTCTACCAAGTACAAGATGTGTTGTAGAATCCATCTAGTTTCTCCATCAGGAGCAGAGCAACCTCTAACTCAAAGATCAAGTTGGCCCATCTTAACTAGATCGGAATAGAGTGGGTGAGAAGGAGGTTCTTGTTAAGGACAGGAAGGATCCATAGGTCTGCCCATGGAAACCCAAGCTTGGGAGAGTTACTTTTTTGGACTCTAGCTCTAACCACTACTCCTAATGTAACTTTCCCAAGTTCTGGTGGAAACCTCTTTACCGTTGAGAAGAACTGTGTTCTCTGTTGCTTTACATCAGGGACTCAGCTTGAATTTACAGGGTCCCGTATGAAAAGAGTGTGGACTTCCCTGAAAGAATATGGCATGAGCTATTTAGGACATCAGGATTAAATATCTATGGGAATGAATAAATAGTCTATGAATGTGGGACGTTGGCTTTTCCTGAGTTGGGCAGCTTCTCGAATGAGGTCTGTAGCGTCTGTGTGATCTCCCTATGGAGCAGCACCTTCCAGTTTTCTGAACTGAATTTCCTGCCATCCTCTCCTTTAGCCGCGCTGGCTGATGGGAGCTGCTATCCGAAACATATGCAGCTCGTCATTCCTGGAGGATGCCCTAACTGCAGGGGCCGCCCAGAATTTCAAAAGTACTTCGTCTCCAGGCTTAACTGGAGAGGCTGGACGCTGCATCCGGACGCCCTGCGTGCAGAACAGATGCTCTGCCACCGATTTCCCTACCTTTTGCCAAAATCTCAGGGTAACGGTTCTGCGTGGCGTTAGTAAGCCTTGTGCAATTCGCTCCGAAGCACTGCGCGTGGCCGAAAACAGTTCCCTCTGCGGGGGATGCACTTCCCGAATCATTTCTCCACGATATTTGTAACGGACGATGTGCCTCGACAGAAGGGTGTAAAGTTCAGAGCAAATGCAAACAGTGCTGTACGATTTGCAAATGTATGTTAACGGCACCCCTTTGAAAAATCTCTTGATTTTATTCGGTTTTGGTCCGGCTTGATTCTTGGAGCAGGTAGCAGTGTATTTGATTACAAAGCAGATTTGGGTAAATCCGGATGGCTGGTCTTTTGGTCTGAGACTGTCTTGTCTGTTTATAAAATTGAGAGGCGGGGTGAACCTCCTCTGAAATCTTGTCCTCTGCCTGTTCAGCTTCAGGGTGTTCCTTAAACCCCAAAATAGCCGTCGTGAAATGAGGGCAAATCCCTGGGTGTGGTGGCACTCTTAATCGGTGCCTGTGGCATCCATCTCACCTCGAGATGCCGCTCCCTTGCTCCCCCATACAGGTGAACAGCTTTTCTCAGGATAACAGTTGACACCCAGATTCTTAGTTAATCCAACTCCCACGATTGTCTGTGGAGAACTTGCCAGCTTTTAGGTTCTAACTTTGTTGTCGTTAAGTCGTGTTTGACTCTTCGTGACCCCATGGACCAGAGAGCACGCCAGGCCTTCCTGTCTTCCACTACCTCCCGGAGTTGGGTTGGATTCATGTTGGTTCTACCTTTATTGTACTGATAATAATGACCAGCCTGTGGTTTCCTTTAGGAAATCAATCCATCTCGTATTGCGTCTTCCTCTTTTCCTGCTCCTTTCCACCTTTCTCAGCCTTACTGTCTTTTCCAGAGAATCCTGCTTTCTCAGGATGTGCTCAAAGTAGGACAGCCTCCATTTCAACATTTTGGCTTCCAGAGAGAGTTCAGGCTTGATTTGATCTAGGACCCCCTTGTTTGTCTTTCTGACCATCCAGGCTTCAACAAAGCTCTCCTCCCACCCTACATTTCCTATGAATCATTTTTTTTCCTGTTGGCTCCATTAACTATCCAGCTTTCACACCCATGCCTGGTGATCAGAAATAGACGTGTGTGGATGATCTTGATCTTGGTCTCCAGTGACACATCCTTACACTTGATCTTTTCTAATTCCTTCCAAACCTCAGTCATTGTTGATTTCTTGGCTGCCGTCTCCATTTGGACTGATGGATTGATATACAAAATCTCTGTTTCAATTTCTTCATTGTTAGCGCCAAAGTTGTTCACGCTGACGTGCATCACCTTATTCTTCCACCCATTTGCTCCATGAATCACGATCCCGGTTTGCTCTTCACCGTCCATCTGATACCTGTCTGCCACTTTTCATATGTACCACTGACCATGCTTCCCATTTTTATATTGCAACCGAAAGACTCAGACCATGATGTAGAATTGTATGTCTTCTCTGCCCCCAGGGACCTCGTTCTTATAGGCGTAAGGCACAAGATGGTGCATTTACATTGAATATTTGGAAACAACCTTATTTATTTCTTAATTTATTTTATTTTTTCTTCTTTACTTTTTCTTTCTCTTACTTTCCCTATATATATTTTTTTATATATATATATATATATATATATATATATATATATATATATATATATATATATATATATATATATATATATATATATATATATATATATATATATATATATATATATATATATATATATGTATGTATGTATATATATATATATATATATATATATATATATATATATATATATATATATATATATATGTATGTATATATATGTATGTATGTATGTATGTATGTATGTATGTATGTATGTATTTTACTGCACCTGTTACTGAATTAGCATGCACTTGCCTGTGTTTTATTGTTCAGTTTTTTATTGGAAGCCGCCTAGAGTGGACTGGTAGTCCAGACAGGCGGGGTATTAAACAAACAAACAAACAAACAAACAAACAAATAAATAAATAAATAAATAAATAAATAAATAAATAAATAAATAAATCAAATAAATAAATAAATAAATAAGCTTGTTTGACAGATGTCCAGCTGGGGGGTGGTGGTCTCTCTCTCACACACACATAAGTGGTTTCCAGATACAATTTTGTGCATCAGGTAGGGGGTTGGAACTGGTGGGCTTTGTGGTTCTCAAACTGGGGTCCCCAGATGTTGTTGGCCTGCAGTTCCCAGAAGCCTTCACCACTGGCTGTGCTGGCCAGGATTTCTGGGAGTTGGAGTCCAAGAACATCTGGGTTACCCAAGGTTGGGAAGCACAGATCTAGAACTACGGTTCTCACCCTTGGGTCTCCAGATGTTCTTAGACTACAACTCCTAGGAGCCTTCACCACTGGCTGTGCTGGCCAGGATTTCTGGGAGGTGGAGTCCAAGAACATCTGGGTTACCCAAGTTTGAGAACCACTGGAAGGATGCCCCCATCCCAATTGCTATTTTTATAGCACAACTTTCTGTTTCCGATCTTGCAATCCATCCTTGCAAATTCTTTTCCCCAGCTTGCTTCTGCTGGACCAATTTTCCAGCCCACGAAAGTGGCGCCTGTAATTTGAAATTGCCCGTTTGTCCCAGTGGCAAAAAGTGTGTTAATAAGAATTAGAGGGATACACATCTGTCTTTGGGATTACAGCTCTCAGAATCCCCCTCACCTAGCTGTACCACAGATCTGTGAACCCTCTAACAAAAGCCTTAAAGAGACAGCCCTGGATCTGCTCCCTCCATTTAAATGAGTGGGCAAGGCTATATCGGGCAGAAGAGCATCAGCGTTGTCTTGCAGCTTTGGCTCTTCAGCAGTACTACTTGTTCCCCCCGGTAAGACTTAGAGGCAGCCTAGCTAAAATGCAGGGCGTTCCTATTGAGAAGGTATGGAATTCTGCTGGAGAGAGAGAGAGCAGAGCTTTCCAGTCATAACCATAGCATTTATTCATAATATTATTGCAATCATTTCTTTGTCACCTTTGCCTAGGTAATAGCCAGCACTCGGTTCATAGTGCTAGTTGTTACCTATAAAGCCATATACACCTTGAGTCCATCATTAGAAGGACTCCATTCTTTGAAGGTTCATAGGAGCCTTCTTGGCCCTTACGATCTTCCTGGGGAGGCCCTTCTCTTGGTCCCGCCACCTTCCCAAGCTCGCTTGGTGAGGACACGAGACGGGGCCTTCTCGGTGGCGGCTCCCAGGCTTTGGGACTCGTGGCCTCGGAAGCCAAGTTGGACCCCCATCCCTCTTACCCTTCCATCTTCATGCAAATACCTTCCTCTTGAGATCAGCCTTTAAGCAGTTAAGTTATCTCGGGAATGCTGGTTTTTAATGTCCAGGTTTTTAAATGTTTCTGAATTGCTTTTATACTTGATTTAATCTTAATGTATGTTTAATTAGTTTTCTTAAGGTGTGAGTTATCTTGGGAGGCATACAAATAATGAGATCAGAAGACAACTCTTGTTGTTAATTCTAAAGGTTGCCAGGATTAAGAAAAAGAAAAAACCAACAGCCTTGGATTGATAAATGATGGGGGGGGGTTTCTTTCTTTTTGGATCCCCGTGAACATTCCAGCCTATTGATTAAGTATGTGCCTTAGGGTTAGTGTGGACTCGGTTCACGGAGGGTTTTAGTACACTCATTGTCTTCCTGGAAGGGAATAAAGTTCTCTTGACAAGCCATCTTGGTGATGGGAAAGCTGCCCATAAAGCAGTAAGTAGCATGATTGCAACTGTCTTGGGCCTGCTTTCTGCCCTAATATATACAGTAGAGAGAACAGAAGTGTGTTTGTGTGTGTGTGAGAGAGAGAGAGAGAGAGAGAGAGAAATGTTTATATGATAACCTGTGATTGGAGCAAGAAAAACCAACTGGTATCATGTACAATGAAGAGTCCATGTTTTGCTTTTTATTTAGGAAGAACCCTCACAGAAGCTTGTATATCATGCCACTTTACTTAAGTTGTCTCTTTATTTTTTTATTCCTTTAGAAAGCCCGCCGGCAGCGATGTCCAGGAATGGATACTTCTTTGAAGAAGCAGGCAAGTTCCATCCTATTATTTTTCACGTAGCACAATTTCTCTTTTCAGTTTGTATAACCAAAACTGTACCAACAACATGAAACAAAGAGTGCCAGTGACTTGCAGTACTAGTAAATTTGGAAGTGTATGCATGCACTCATCATGATGGTTTGTTTATTAATTAATTAATTAGATTTTTATTCTGCCCTTATAGACCAGGGTCCAGCACCCTCCATAAGGAGAGCCCAAACATCCAGGTAGATGGATTGGTCCTTAATCAGCAAATAAGAAGCAGGTCTTTTGTAAATCCAATAGTTCTTAATTACCCATTCCAGACCAAGGTTCCCTCAAATGCTTTCCGTCACAAACGGGATTGTTTCCAACAATATATGGTTCTTGGGAAAATGTATTCATACCCCCAGCTGATGTGAGGATTGTAGCTACACTCTGTGGGAACCAGGGAGTGGCAGAGGATGCCGTGATTCCTGATCACCAAAAAGTCTCCGGTCTCTGACTCTGCAAATCCTTGCTCCACTAGGCCACTGGTTGGCAGGTTTGGGCGCAAACCCCACCTTTTCTAGAAGTAAACAACATTTTCCAGTGGCGTGCCAGCCATTTTTGAGGAAGCCTCGGTCACCAGGCTTAGAGAGAGTTTCACTAAGATCTTCCTTTAAAAGCTGTGCACAACCTCTTCCCTTCTCAGCCGGCTGTTACAAGATCCGTATATAATTTAAAAGAGCTGATGCCTGCATTTTGTTGTTTTACTATGCCCTTTTCTTCCTGTTTCCTTCTGTGCTGTATTGTTCTAGATCAGAGATGGCGAACCTATAGCACGCGTGCCAAAGCTGGCACGCAGAGCCCTCTCTGCAGGCATGTGAGCCATAAGTCGCCGGATCGCGATCCCCGACAGCCAAACCTGAGGGGGTGGCTGCTGCTGCGGTGTTAGCACCTCGACAGATGGCAGGCCAGGATCCAGAGCATCTGGCGCTGGCGGCAGATCTGGAGTGGGATCTCGAGGCACCTATGTGCCCAGGATTCCCCCTTCCGCCGATGCCCACTAGGTATTTTTTTTTCCGGTTTGGGCACTCGGGCTCAAAAAGGTTCACCATCACTATTCTAGATTGTACGCCTGGAGCCTGAGGCTGCACCTCTCTGGATCTGTGGGGCTCTTCCCCCCCCGAGCTGTGTTTTATGATTGTTCAGTCTTTGTTCGTTTCTTTCCACCCTTCTATGTCGGTCCACCCTTCCATATCTCAATCCGAGAAATTCCTAGAAATCTTCTCGCATCCTGCCGCGATCAAGAACAAAAAAAAGTTTTTGTAGGGTTAACTGGCATTTCCAAGAGAGCACTTCCTTGCTAGGAGAAATCAATCTACTTGTTTCAGGAAGGGTGACATGGCAGTGATCCCTTCGACTGTGTGAACTCTGGAGGGATCCGTTAATTGGCGCGGCTTGGCCGTAGGAGCAGAGAGGGCATAGAGATCTCCAGATGGTCACAGTTCTTGTTCATAACTCCTTCGTTCCCCTACTGCTGTCCCCTCCCCACCGGTCCTAGTTTTAGCTGTTTTTCGGTGGGCATTGTCATTGGATCTGGTCTTTGTGTCTTGTTTATATCTTTCCAAAAACCGTTGCTTGCGTATGGACTTGATCCAAAAGTGTTTCTACAGTAAATCTTTTCAAGATGCGACTGGGTTGTCTCCCTGCTGTTTGTTGATGTGTACACACACACACACACACACACACACACACACACACACACACACAGAGAGAGAGAGAGAGAGAGAGAGAGAGAGAGGCATACACACAGAGAGAGTGAATGGTTTTGTGGTAGGTGCTTTATTTCTAAAGCAAATCTATCTGGCGGTTTGCATGGATAACTTCCCCCCTGCCTTGCGTCGAGCCCGAAGCTGCACACAAAACGACAGCATTACGTGAGATGGTTACATGGAGATGCAAAACTGCAGCCTCCAAAATGGCTTGGCCTGAGGACCCTCAGAGAGAAATCTGTAAAGGGTCAGTAGCCCCGAATCAAAATTAGCTTGGCTAATTTCACTTTCCCCCTTAGCAACACCTCACTTTGGTTTTCTTTTCCAAGCCCCTAATCCTGAGTTCCCACCAGAAAAAAACTCTGTTGTTATTAAGGGTCCACTATGGTTTCATCTGTGGTTTACTTGAGGCTTGTAGGAATGTGCTGTATTTTTCCATTTATAAGATGCTCTGATGTATAAGACTGCACACAAAAGGCCAGCTAACGACACCCATCAATCACAGTGACAGACTATCTCCCCCCCTTATCACAACAATACACCCACAACAGAAAACACCCTGACCACCCTAATCACCCAATCTCCTGAAAAGGACAAAAAACTGATCCCACCGCTACAAATACTCAACTATCCCACACACTATACCAGAACACAGACAGAGTTCTAACTCCTGTCCTCTGAAGATGCCGGCCACAGAGACTGGTGAAACGTTAGGAAGAAAATTCTCCAGAACAGGGCCAAGCAGCCGGAAAAACCTACAACAACCGTCTTCCTTTTATTTTGGAGTTGTTTGGCAGTATCCTCTCAGCCCTCTCAGGTTGCTCACCAGCTTTGGGTGAGATGAGATGTTAGCTACCCAAAGAGAGATGGAATTTCGAAGAGATTCTTCTTACCTAGAATAGGTAAGGAGAGCCCCCTATTAGGTCTTTAAGAAAAGAAATGTAATTAACAATTGGTCAGTGCAGGTGGAGTTATTTAGTCATTGCCTACATGACAAGAACGACACAGCCATGTGGAATTAACTACCATGAGGTGAACCACTAATTTAATTGGTTGGAGGTAGTATAAATTAAGGACAGATCCTGAAGCTGAGGCTCCAATCCTTGGGCCATCACATGAGAAGAGAAGACTCCCTGGAAACGACCCTGATGTTGGGAAAGTGTGAAGGCAAGAGAAGGGGATGACAGAGGATGAGATGGATGGACGGGGTCATTGAAGCGACCAACATGAATCTGACCCAACTCCGGGAGTCTGTGGAAGACAGGAGGGTCTGGCGTGCTCTGGTCCATGGGGTCACGAAGAGTCGGACAGGACTTAATGACTAAACAAAGAATAAATTAAGAGGCTGGTTAGTGTGCCCTTCACAGTTTTGACTGTCATGCTTAGGTTTGTTTGACTGCTGAATGACTATGTTTATGTTCCTGTGAGCACTATGTAAATATGCATAGCAAGTAAATATTCTCTGCACTTCTTCCTGGTCTCTTCCTGTGTGCCTTACTACACTGGAGCTTCTGGTCCAAAGCTTCGTAAGGAGAAAATCTTCTGCTGTGATTTTAAACTGCTAATACCCCCCACCGCCCAGTCTACAGATCTCAAAAACTCATGAAGTGAAGACCTTGTTAATGAGCTGCTGGTTGAATTCCTGGCCATGAACCCAACGGTGGGGTCAAGAACACA
Organism: Pogona vitticeps; assembly: GCF_051106095.1. Lineage (NCBI taxonomy): Eukaryota > Metazoa > Chordata > Lepidosauria > Squamata > Agamidae > Pogona > Pogona vitticeps. Next base: position 4,535,368 of record NC_135787.1, read on the forward strand.
ACTAGCATCTCATTGGTGAGCGATCATGTCCTGCCAGCACTCACACGGGTGTGAGTCTTTACTTTGTGCAGGTTTAAAGTAGTACAACAGGATTCTGGCCATTAGGAGGTGACGTCTTGGCATAGATAAATAAATTCACGGAAGAATCGTAATGGAGAAGTTTCCATCTAAGCCAAAGTATGAGAGGAGGCGATTCCTTAAAAAGGAGTTATTCTTAACACCGGGTTTCGTCGCTCTTTGTCTGTGTGCAGGGTCCATTTGTTGGAAGAAACCTCGTGCAAGATCCAGAATGCAGTTCATTCTCACCAACATGCTTCTGCTTCTTGCAGTTCACATATCTGAAGTATTTCAATTTTTTAATCTCGAAAATAAGGGCTTATGAGTCACGTAACTGGAAGACACATGCAAACTTTGACCTCTAGAATTCTTAAAAATGTGTTTCAGAGCATCTTCTCAGCGCTTTTCATCCTCCCCACCCCCCAAAAAATTTCCTGGGAGACTCCATTGATTTATAAACCTGCTTCTGTGTGGACAGTGAACTGCATGTCGCCTTTTTATATCAAGGCATTTTTTAAACCTTTTTTTCCATTCCCCCAACCCTACCAGATCTGCTGGTCGAAACTTGGTTGGCTGGCTGGCAGAGGAAGGGAATGCTTTGACTATAAATCATACAGAATTAGGAAGGCTTTTTATTAACTGGAGTGTTCCCAGAATCCTCTTCACCCCATCACTGATATAAACAAACTGGAGAGCCCATCTTTTCCTACGAATCTTAATTGAGACCCCATGTTCTATGCCTTTATCCAATTTTAAACCTTTGCTCTCAAATGGATGCTAAAATGCATCCATTTACAAAATCTGCCAGACAGATCCATTTGCTTTTCCTTTTTTGCAAATAGATGAAGAACACTTTTTAAAACCTTCCATGGCATTGCATTAATTGCAAGTGAGAGGGTAAAGTAGAAGAAGCAAGCCTGTTTATGGGTTAGATTGGTTTTTTCCATGTTGGTGAATCCATAGTGAACTTCTAGGCACGTCTATTCAGAAGTCCCATTGAGTGCAATCAGAGTTACTCTCAGTGGGAGAGAATTTGTAGCCTTCCAGGTCTTGGTGGATTCCGTCTCCCATCAGATCCCTCTGCCACACAGCCCTTGGTCAAGGAAGATTGGTACTGTTGTTCACGGCTACAAAGTCACCCTTCCGGTTGTGTATGGCTGCAACATTGATCCCTGATGTCCTCTGTCAGAGATGATGCCAAATGTTGGGTCTGAGACCCAACATTGAGTTGGAGTCTTTGCTACTGAATTCCAAACCCCAAGTTCCTATAAAAACAAACTTTTTATCTCATAAAAAAGGAAGGGGGTGGGTGGGTTCTGAATCACGAGTTGTGTCTGGGTTATCGGGGGGGGGGAACCCAAGTTGAATCACTGGTACGACTTAAGTGCGACTTGACAGTGAGTCCCGTAACTCAAGTTGCCATCCCTACCTCTATAGTCCTTAGAAAATATCAACGTTTTGCAAATTGCCCCTCGACTCCTGACCTTGCACATGGTTTTCCACCCAGGCACTGTTAAAGTGCCCTTTTAGCATACTAAACAATCTGACTTTCAGGAACAGGGATACCATGATTTCAGTTCAGTAGAGATGGGCACAAATTAAACAACGAATCACCAAATTTGATAGCTGAACACGGCCAAACAGCCTGAAAAAGCTGCAACAACCATTGGATCCCCCTTTGAGAATACAAACTAATTTGTTCAATTTTTTTTGCTAATTTGTCAATTCGTATGAATCAATTACCCCAACAAATACAAATCAGTTAATTTTTAGTGTTTTTTTATTTGTCTGTTCGTTTGGCTGCAAAATGCCTGTCTCAGGCACCTAGAGACACAAAATTTGCAGGGAAGCTTCCTCTAACTCCTCTACAATCCTTCCAATTTTGGTGAAGACTGTGTTTCACATGTCCGAGTTATACACCCACAAAGAGGAATGTTCTCCTCCAGCAGCTATAGACACCAAAATCACAGCTTCCAGTGACTCCTCTACAGTAGCTTCCAGTTTGACAAAGATTGGGTTACCCCAAGTGAGCTGTTTTCTTGAGGGGACCCATTTTGTGGGTGTATAACTTGAATGTCTAAAACCCAGCCTTCACCAAACCTGGAGGGATTGTAGAGGAGAGTCAGTAGAATCTTCTCCATGATTTTGGTCTCTCTAGGCACATGGGGGGAACTTTCCTGGGGGGTGGCCCTCGTGGGTATATAACTCGGACGTCCAAAACCCAAACTTCACCAAACTTTTGCAGGCTTGTAAAGGTGTAAAGGAAAATCAGGGGAAGCTTCCCTACGAATTTGGTGTCTCTAGGGTTTTAAAATTAAAAAAAAAAAAAAACAAGTTGACAAATCAATTTGTCTGAACATGCATAAATTTGTAATTTGTGATTCATCGACCCAGACAAGTCATGAATCAAAACAAATCTGCCATTCTTCTGATTCATGTCCATCTGTAGTGTTGCATCAAAGAGACACCTGTGGAAATTATGTGTAATATCTATGCAGTAAGAGCCTTCCAGGTCTTACTATTGAGGGTGTCTACCTTGAGAGAAGTGAAGAAAAATTCCACCAAGAATCAACGTTTTCAGTCATGGCACCCTCTTTGTAGAATATATTTCTTTTGGAAGTGAGACAAGGGCTTCTCCTTACAAACTTTTAGATGACCAGTTAAGACCAAATTGCTCAGGGGAGGTTTTCAGTGATATCGTACGATAACCTGACTCGTGATCCATATTTTGATGTATTTTGTTATGTTCTGTCATATTTTGTTATATTGTGTTTATTTATGTAGGTATGTGATTTACTGGTTTATTGTCATTTTGTTGGTGTTCTTCATTTCTGCTATCATCAGGTGCTCACCTTTTTATTGTCGTTTGATTGATTTAGCTGGAATGTGATGGAAAGTCTATTTTTGAATGTATTTATATAGTTTTGGTTCGTGCCATGTAAACCGGCCTGATTAGTGGTTTCACTAAGTAGGGCAGTATATTAAATTAAATTTTTTTAAAAAAAGAGCTTTATTGCTGCTAGCTCTTAGCACGCGTTTTTCCATCCATTCTCCTAGACGCCGCTTTGTTAAATACTTCGTTAGCAAAAGGAAGTCTGATTTTATCAGTATTAATTTTCTTGGAATGCTTGAGGATAATAGGCAGTATGAGAGGAACTGTTAAAAATAACCAGTGTAAATATTAATGGCATGCGTGCTTGCAGTGACATTCAAGATGCAAGCAGCCATATGCTCCTTCTGCATATTATTAGACCTCAATTCCTAGCATTTTTAAAAAATAGATAAGTCTATGTTTTTTTTCCCCCTTTGTGCTTCTAAATACTATTTGCATTTCATTTTGAATGGTGAGTCTGGTCAAACACATCTCCTGGTGTATTGGGTTAGGGTAAAAGGCTTATTATTTAGCTGGCTGGGTAGCAAAGTGGTTTAGGTCTCTGGCTGCAGAGCCAGAAGTTGGGAGTTTGATTCCCTGCTCGTGCCTTCATGGAGAAGAACCGGCCTGGGTAGCCTTGGGCAAGCAAGGAATGGTAAAAACTAGTTGAAAAGGAGTGTCCATGAGTCAGAACTGACTTAACAGTACATGAGTGTAAGAAAAATAGGAACAAGCTCCTAATCTTTGACACGGGGGGGGTTGACAAGGGGAGAGAAGTAGGTTCTGTCGCAGAAGACGACAAGCAAAGTCTTGTTTTGGGCTTGGGCTCCAAGAGGAATAAGGGGACCCGATGACCAAAAGCATGCCATAAGGCCTGCTTCTCTCACCCCTGTATTGTTGGCTGAGCCATGTATTTTTGTACTCTGGCTCATCTAGATAGGGCATTTATTCTTCATCATGCATTTAATTCTGGTTTGATGCTATCAAGTGTTTTTATCACCATCCATAGGACGTACGCCTTGTATGGATTGGAACAGGGGGAACGGAACCGCTGTGACTTTCCATGCGTTTCTCTCCCTACTGAAGTTGTGGTTTATTTTGCAGTCTCAGTTTTGTGGGAAGCAGGGACATGTCATGCTACAGCCGTTCCTACTGATGTTCGTTTCTGCACTCAAAGCCTCTGGTCAGAAGTTTTCAATTCACTCCAGGAGAGGATCACAGGCAGAGAAGCGCATTGTTATGCGCTTATTAAAGGTTTTTCTTAAGATCTACTGAAAAGGATTTTATTTATTTATTTTTGAGAAATAGCTTCTTACGACGAGTGTGGTGTCAGTCCTGGTTTTAAGAGTGAAGAGTCTTTGCCTTCGCTGATAAATAAATGCAGGGTAGCCCTGAGTATTTAGCATTTTGGAAGCAAGTGGAGATTTCTGATGCCAGAGGACCTCGCCAAGAGCCTCTTCGCCCTGAATGGTGAACGAACCTTACTGTATGGGGAGATTGGGACAGGATCATGGTCTGGCCCAGTTCAGGGGCCCACAGGCCCAACTCCTGCCCCTGGTATGTGAGAATCATGGAGTGATGGACACCGTATGGTTTCCAGAAGGTGGCTACTTCTGGTGTAACCTTCTTCAGCTGCTGAAGCGAATGGCAGTAGGCACCAGGTGGCAGTTGGACCTCCCAAAGCACTGGATCAATCCCCCAGTGATGGCCAGGGGCTTCTGTTATAACCACTCTTCTGCCCCTTCCCTGTTCAAACTACCTTCAGGAAATGGTGCTTGTTCCTGAAGGCTGGAAAGGGAGCTTCTAATCCTTTTAAAAGCCTCTCAACTCCTGTTACCCCCCCCCCCCCCCATCAGTGTTCTAGGTTGAGACCGATCTGGTAAATAAGACTGTGTAGCCATAGCTGGGGGACAGACGTTCGAATCCCCACTGCATCTCTTGGGGGCTCTACCAGCAGGGATCACTTGTGGAGGGGGACAGATGGGGTTAAGTTCCTTAATGTGTGTAACTTTGGGCTGGCTCTACGGTGGTCCCAAAAGACAGCCTGGTAAACCACTTTTGAGTACTCTATACTTAGAAAATCCTTGGAAGATTGCTATCAATCAGCATTGACTTGTTGACCAAACATGATTGATCAATCTATAGAAACATGTTGGGATGATGATGGTTGGGAGAAAACAGCTGGCATGAGAAGAGTTAAGCATGTCCTTTTTTCTCCCCCCCCCCCCAAAAAAAAAACTACACCCCTTTCCAAAGGCACTTTCTTGGATTATGAAACAAAGGAATGTTTTCCCTTTCATCCCGAGTTCCAAAAGAATTCAATGCATTCTTTGCCCTCCCGCTGTGTCCTGTAGATTTTTGCAAGCAGGGTAGGAAATGCCGCTCAAGACGTTTGGACGGGAGCCAGTGTTTTTTAAGGATGCTTTTTGTAATTACTGAACCGTAGTCGGGCGTCAAAAGCAAACAGCATTTGCTCCGTGGCGGAAACCTGGTTGAAAGGGTTAGTGGAGATCCAGTCCGACCTGCTCAAAGGTGGTTCTGGCAAACAGGGAAGTTATTGTACGTATAACGGAGAGGTCACATCCTGCTCAGATGTATCCCTGGCCAGGTTTGCTCCTTGTTAGATGTCAGATCTTTTTCAGCTGATGCATTTTTTGTCAAAGACCTTAGATTATAAGATAAAGATGTATACCTCGGAGTTCAGTAGAGGCACAGTGTGAAAAAACAGGAAAGGTACGGGAAAACAATTTATACATCCTATGATGTTACTACTACCTTTGTACTGTGTCTGATTGTTAGTTGGCTGAGGGTAGGTGAGAATCTATTTGTGAGTATAGCTACAAGCTATGGAAGTGAGAGCTGGACCATAAAGAAGGCTGACCGCCGAAGAATGAATGCCTTTGAATTGTGGTGCTGGAGGAGGCTCTTGAGGGTCCCCTGGACTGCAAGGAGAACAAATCTATCCGTTCTGAAGGAAATCAAGCCTGAGTGCTCACTGGAAAGACAGATCCTGAAGCTGAGGCTCCAATCCTTTGGCCACCTCATGAGAAGAGAAGACTCCCTGAAAAAGACCCTGATGTTGGGAAAGTGTGAAGGCAAGAGGAGAAGGGGACGGCAGAGGACGAGATGGATAGACAGTGTAATCGAAGTTACCAATGTGAATCTGACCCAACTCTGGAAGGCAGTGGAAGATAGGAGGGCCTGGCATGCTCTAGTCCATGGGGTCAAGAAGAATCGGACACGACTTAATGACTAAACAACAATAGCTACAAGCAGCGTTATAAATATGCATATTTGAAGATGTAAATGGTAGGGTTTTGACTCATTTCCCCCCCCCCCCAAAAAAAAAGGATTTAATTTGTATCTTTCCATTCAGATGAAATCTGCTCGGACATCAACGGAGAATACAATCTTATGTTCACCTCTCAATTAAAATCCCTCCATCTCACAGCCCAGTGACCCATGGTGGCTTGCCCGGTAGTGAAATGCTATCCCAATGCGGGCTCTGGCTATCTAAGGCCATCTCCCTTCTGTCTCCCTCTTAACAAGAGGCAGGTGAAATGTGTGGGGCCCTTGGGTCTGAAGAAGTTGCCTTCAAAACACATGACAGTTACAATATAATAATAAATCATAATAATCTTAGACCCTGTAAATCATGGAGTCCAGCCCCTGTCAAGGAGGGACCCCGGGGGATTGAACTCCCTACCTTTGGCTCCACAGCCAGAGATCTCAACCACTAGACTATCCAATTCTTTAATGACTACAGAACCTCTTTACTGGGACGAAATCTCAAAAACAGGTTAGTTTTTAAGTATCACAAGACAGCCCACCAGGTTGGGCGTTGCCTCCTTTGCGAAAGTGGAAGAGAGATAAGAAAAATCTTGATTTCTGGAGGTCCCGAAATGTCTGAGACCAGATGTGTAAAGGCCATGGTCTCGTAGTGATGCTGAGAAATGGGAGACTGCAACCTTGTAGAGTCAGCTTGAGGGATCACGCTTTACTCAAGGGATGTAGGGAAGGTCATCCACTCTCCATCTCTCTAGACAACCTCCAGTCCCTTGGCATCTTTCTCATTGCCCTCTGTTTGGCTGGGAGGCGCTAAGAAATGAAGCGCTCCCCAGGTATGGGAATGGGCCATAACTGGAAACCTGTTGCACCTGAAGAAGTGGTCTAAAGTCCACAGCATCTGGTGCCAAATCAAACTTTTGAATCTTCGAAGTGCCACCAGACTCTTGATGAGCAGAAACAATGCTCTTTTGTCGTGGAAGGGATCACAGGGAAAAAAATTTCAGAGTCTGCAAGCTTTCAGCGTCTCCAGAAATCTTCTCCAGGTTTATTTTGGTACATAATTTGGGGATGGGGGATTAAGAAATTGGCTGGATGTATCAGCTGCGGTTCTTGTAGGCAGACAGACGTACATGATGGCAGTGGGGGACTGGGTGGAGAATAGAAGGGCCAGACCATCAGTTTATAGACTGTCACCTCTCTGTGCACGACTGCCTAGCTGTGACCCTTACACACACACGAGCACCTACCTGGGGATCTTTCCATCAGCTTAACAAACTGGCACACAAGACCTTCTGGTTTTGAGTTAAAGCAACAGCAACCGCTTTTTCTTTCTGTGTGTGAAGTATTGAGGGTGGTCTGATAACGTTAAAAAATAAAGGATTTCATTTCCTCCTGTCCTCGAGATGGCCAGTCCCATATGAACAGAATGCTACCACTTGTTTTCCAACCATGTCTGCTCCTTCCCCAGCCAAGGACCGCTTTGTCCTTTCAAACCCATTGGGAGCTTGAAGGCTGCCTTGTTTATCTTGGATGTTCTCCGAATGAAAAAGCTTGCAAACCTGGTATTAGGGCCAACACGCGTTTGCAAGCTTACGGCTTACTGCTGGGTGTCTAGATGTAAACCAATAATTTCAGGTCATGAAAAGGTTCCAATGAGTCTCCTAATTAACTGCAACGGGTGGTTTTCTAGATGTGCTGCTTCATCCCCCATTTCATCCTTTGGTCAGTGTCCTCGTTGTGTTGGGGGGTGTCTCAACATCGCTGCTGATTGATAAGTGTGAAAATCCCCTTTGGAACTTGGTGGTTCTGGTGGTTCTTTCTGTTCATGTTCTTAGAGAAGATCTGGCTCAGTTGCTTCAAAGGTGCACGGAGAGCAACTGGAGGTGGCTTGCTATCTACCTTCCCTGGCTTGCCCACAGGATCTGGAGGTTGTGGTAGGTTCAAGTGGCCCTCCAGCTGTTTTGGATGAATCTTCCTTGCCACAGATCATGTGGGTTAAAACTTATGGGTGGCGTAGCCCAAAGCTCCTTGGCAGAATGATGGGATTCACTATGCCAAGATTCTCACGTCTGTTGCTTCCAAATATAGAAGTTATGCAGAGGATGTGAAAGTAACTTTTTGGACATTAGCTGCTTGGAATCCCCAGCCCGCGTGTAGAGAATAGTCTTTAAACTTGTGTTTAGCTGTTCTTGGCTAATAAACCCCATGAGTTTTTCTCATCCATGAATTAATCAAACTTTTCCTTCTCCCCCCACCCTTTAAAACCCATGATCAGCTGAAGGCTGTCGTCAAGACCTTTCGCACTAATGAGTTCCATGTCCTAAACAGGCATTGCATTGAGTAATTTGGGCAAGGTAGAATATTTAAATGAAGCCTTGCAGCGAAGCTGCATAATTGATGAAAATGTGTTCAGAACATGGCTGGAAGACAACAGGATGTAACCATCAACTTTTAAAAGAAAGCTTTGTTCGTGTATATGTTTTGCCTCTCCCGAAGCTACCTCATGGGACTTAGCTTGTCTCAGAAAACTATCTTCCGACTTACTTAATGTTCTGAAAAGTACTGTGGTTATGGTGAAATGTGTGTAGCCATCCTTCAGTCTCGAGACACTATGTTAACATGCTCTGTATAGAGGTCTAGGAACAACATCTATTGTGACTGAGAAGGCCAATTCGAGAGTGACCATCCCTTCCATACTGGAGACAAATACAATCTGTCTCCTGTCCAACTCCCTGATTTGACTGCTTTCGGGACTGCCTCTTTGCCTCGGCCTGCTGGACAAGGGTCTCTTCAAATTGGGAGAGGCCATGCTGCACTGCCTGCTTCCAGGGTGAACGTTCAGAGGTCAAGGTTTCCCATCTGTTGAGGTCTATTCCTAAGGCCTTCAGATCCCACTTGCAGATATCCTTGTATTGCAGCTGTGGTCTCCCTCTGGGGCGATTTCCCTGCACTAATTCTCCATACAGGAGATCTTTTGGAATCCGACCATCAGCCATTCTCACAACATGCCCAACCCAACGTAGATGTCACTGTTTCAGTAATGTACACATGCTAAAACTTCCAGCTTGTTCTAGGACTGCTGTGTTTGGAACTTTGTCCTGCCAGGTGATACCAAAAATGTGTCGTAGGCAACGCATATGGAACGTGTTCAGCTTCCTCTCCTGCCGTTCATGAAGGGTCCAGGACTCACTGCAGTACAGGAGTGTGCTCAGGACACAGGCTCTATAGACCTGGATCTTGGTATATGCTGTCAGCTTTTTATTAAGCCACACTCTTTTTGTGAGTCTAGAGAACATGGTGGCTGTTTTGCCGTTGTGTTTATCCAGCTCGCCATCCAGGGAGAGAGTGTCAGAGATCCTTGAGCCAAGGTACATGAAATGTACCTTGTATGGTGAAATATAAAGAACATAAAGGCGGACAAGGTAAAGCTTAGGTTGATCAACTGGAGGATATAGTCTGCCCATCATTTATTCCTGTTCCTTGATCAATTGAGTTGGTCCTGAATACAAGGCTGTTCAAGAAGAGGAAGGCATGAACTGAAATGTTCATTGCTAACTAAAGGTGCATCAGAATAGAGCTGGAAATAATGGGTTACACAAGGATGCCATTAAATATGGCATCTCCATTGTAAAATCCATCATCTAGGACACTTGTTTGAGAATGAAAGATATCTTGTTGAGCTATCCTGCCAGGGATTGATGGTGGCACAGCGGTCTGGTAGGGAATCTTGTGACCTGGTTATGCTGTGGAACAGCTACTCCACATTTCTGAAAAGACAAGGGAAATATGTGTAATATTTGGTTCTCATACATATTGCTAGAAGACACTTGTGTAGTAGAGGCACATAGGCTTTGCACCTGAACCAAATGCTCTTGGTGCTTGGCTGCTGTTGTGTTTGCAGGTCTCTGAAAATACAAAATTGTGTTGGCTTAGACAAAGGATGCTGTTGAGCATGTGTGCTGTAACACACCTTAACTATTCTTCTTGTTTTTAAATAGCATTCCTAACTCTCTTTGTCCTCAAGAGGATTTTTTTTTAAAAAAACTGCATATTGGCATGTCTTTAAACCAGAGTGGTTTTGATTTAAATCAAGTTTCTTTGCAAATCTGATTTTTTGACCCTTTAGAAAACAATTAAAAATAAATAAATAAATCATGATTTAAATCCATTAGATTTCAAAACCGCATTGATTTTTATAAGGCCTGTCTTAAAAACCCCTTTTCTTTGCGTCCATGTCTTGCAAAATAAAGGATGATGTGAATGGCCCACGACAGCTCTCTGTAGAACTCTTCGTCTTTCTTCCATTCTTTCCAGTGTTTCATTTTGCTTAAGTCAGAGAGTCCTTTGACATGTCTGAAGAATAGGTTGGTGACCTGCCTGTAGCGAAAGACACAGCCCACAGAGAACAAAGCAGCCATTTTGTTCCGCCACCAGGAACAGCTTAATAAGACTATTTTTTTCCCCTTGGTTTTCTTGACTCGCGTTGCAGCATTGAGCCTAGAATGAAACTCGCTCTTCTGTTGCAGGCTACCTTAAATGCGATACGGACGATGGCTGCGAGAACAAAGAAGAAGCTGGAGGAGAGGAGCTCTTTGACACTGTAAATTCCTCCATCGTATCTGGAGACAGCATCAGGTTCTTTGTGAATGTCAACTTGGATGTCCAACAGAACGTTACTGGTAAGGCGGCCAACGGCTTCGTAGATGGCCTTGAATCCTCTGTGTGTCTTTCTTGCAACAGCCGCTTGCAGGCTTGCTGAGGTGGGCTTGATTTAAATGAAAAATTTCAGTTTTGAAAATTTAAATCATGCTTTGAGTCATGATTTACAAAAAGCTATGGTTGAAATGGTTAATAAAAATCAACCGGATTTTGGAAAAAAAAAATCAATATTTTTATCCACCTTTGTGGTTATAGAGCTCTAGCGTTCACCCCAGAGAATGGTGCACATCAAATGTGATTATTTTATGTCCATGCAGAGACATGTGGTACACCTCTCTATGTTTGCACAGAAATTAACTATTCTGCCTTTGGAATGAGATTTGTTCCTTCCTGAGCTTTCACCATTTGGTGTCCACCAGAGTCAGGGTTGGCTGGGGGTTCAGGAACTGTAAGCCTACATCTGGAGCAGGTTGGGGAAAGTTTGTGAGCTATGTAGGATTTCAACAATCTGAGCTACAGATCATTAGCAGCAGAGTAAAACTCCTTGCCAGCAGGTCCTTTACCTTGTGAGAGTTTGCAAACTCTTTTGATCTTCACAGATCAAATGGTGGGGGGGGAAAAGTTTAAATGGGCCCTTGAATTATTGATCTGATTTGTCATAATTTCTTACGCATCTAACAAGACTCTACTTGGCCCCTGAAAACACAAGCCAATTTGTATTGTATCTCTGTTGGAAGAGTCTAAAATTAGGTTTCTCTCTGAAAAGCTGAGCCACATGTACCTGTGTGTGTGAAGATAAGATTTGTACGGTACAGCTGATTACGTAAAAACAGAAGGCAAAACAGGCACAAAAAAAAAGGATTAGAGTAATTTTTATGGAACACAACATTTCTCAAAACATTCCACTTGCGTCTGTATGTAGATTGCCTACTTTAGTTAAGGAACAGGTCCCTGAGCTGCTGCTGGGGACCTGTTCCATAAAAGCCACACATTTACTTACTTACTTACCCCAGAGTAGCGGCCAGGCTACTTCCTACTCTGGGCGATTTACAGTCCAGGCCTCGACATAAACTAAAACTCAATCACGACATCAGATAAAACATGCAACAAAATCTCCTCCCAAGCTATTATACCTCATATAATAAATCCTACAATAAGATAAAAGATGGCAGCAAAACCGTAGAAGTCAGCCTAGAACAGACCTTAGGTCATCAAAAAGATGCAGAGGCCAAAATTAAACAGGCAGGAGAGTATGAGAAGCCCCCGAATAAAGAGCCGGGTCTTTACTTTTTTCTAGAAGTTAAAGATGGAACTACAACTCCCAGTGGCCACCCTGGCTATAGAATTCTGGGAGAGGTGGTGGAAAAAAGTTGCTTTTCTGACTCTTATCTGACACCTCTGGACCTTGTCTGAATTTTTGTGCTTTGGAGGTGGATGTAGAGGGTTTCTGCTCACACAGATATATAGCCATGCCATATATATGTTGAGGCACACGGCATGCATTTTAGTGTTCTGACAAACCCAGTGGGCCCAGCCTATCCTATTGGCACAGTTCCTGTTTTCTGGGCATTTCCCCGGCCCAACTGCATTGTACCAGCATCTTATGCAGCAGCGCTCCTGAATGTTCCCCCTTCCTCACAATCACCTGAAATTAGCTTTGCTTCTCAAGGGAAATCCACTGCTGTGTTTCTTCCCTGAGAAGGACTGCTCCATTTCTAAATTCTTTCCAGATCGCTCCCAACTGTCCCACATTGACACTGGGGGAATAATATATACCCAGTCTTCAACACTTAGAAAGCCATCCAGATCAGTCTTGTTTGGACTTCTTGGGATCTGAGATGGTTGGCTTTTATTTAGAGGTGTGAAGATTTTTGGTTGTGGTGGGTTTTTCGGGCTCTTTGGCCATGAAGGTTGTTCTTCCTAACGTTTCGACAGTCTCTGTGGCCAGCATCTTCAGAGGACAGCACTCTGTGCTCAGGTGTAGTATACCCCCAAACAAACTACACCAGAGCACAGAGTGCTGTCCTCTGAAAACGGCCAAAGAGCCCGAAAAACCCATAACAACCATTAGACCCCGGCCGTGAAAGCCTTTGTGAATACTGTGAAGATTTTTGTTTTTGGACTACAACTCCCATAATTCTTGTGGAGCTGTCCTCCAGAATCCCAACTCTGCACCCTTCTAATTTAGACACACAAGATGAGGGCTTCGCACGCTCTTCAAAGCACATCGTCCTCCAGCTAAACTATATGTGCTGTAGATATGAAATTTTCATTCTGCGTCTTGAGATGCATACATAGACATTGGGGTAAAGGGAGTGTCGGAGGAAAGTGGGTGATGGGTGAAGGGAACTGATTCAAGAAAAGATGGGTAGGGACTAAATTTAGCCCATTACAATTTGGGGACCGGGGTGGGTGTAAGAATTGCAGAACGTCTGCAACGTATTGTTCGTCTTTGCTCTCCCCAACATCTTGTTTTTCTGTTCGTGCCATTGATCGTAGCATTACTCACCTCTTGGCTATTTGCAGTGCTTGCCCTTCTGAATGCCATTGTTCAGTTCTAGAGAAAACACCCCGCCAAAATGAATAGAGGCTCCCGGTATCTCGCTGGAAGCCATTTCCCCTGCTACTTTTAGAAGCTCCAAGGGAAGAGCCTCCCCCTGTGTAAAGTTTACAAAAATATATATAGTGAATAGCGCATAGAAAACGATGGCTCACTATTAGGAAGGTGGCATAGATCCACCTGGAAGAGGGTCCAGGTGTTCAACATATTTTTCCCTTAACTAGACCATAAGCTTTGGTGGACGCCACCCACTTCGTTGGATGCAAAGGGGTTGCCTCTTTTTAGGGAGTCATGAGATCTTTTTGGTTGATTTCGCTGTAATAGAGTTAATGTTGCTATCCCCTCCCACAGATTCCTTCATAACCAGGGTGGCTATGGAATTTTGGAATTTTAACAGGTTGGAGCCTCCCCCCCCCCCAAAAAAAAAACAATGTGTCTAACATCTCATTCTATTCACATTGCTTTTCAGTCTCAACATTAAAGAGTTGCTGTGTAGAAAGCAGACGAGTTAATTTTCAAAAGCAGTGTATTTGGAATTAATTGGCGCACAGAGGGCATTGAAATGTTAGGGTTGCCTCCTTCTGAATGTACCCATTAGGGCACTTCACAGTGCTCTGAAGCTAACAATAAACTGACTCTTGGAATAGATTCTAGGAGCTAGTTAGTGATCACAACATTGCTCATTTTGGTCGCTGCCTCGTTCACATGGTTTCTCAATGAGGAGGCACGTTGTAACCCTACGTTGCCCGTCAGCTTTGTCCTATGCAATGACGCAAGTAAGGGCTTTTGTCCGTGAGGGCAATGGAAAGAGCTGGACATGTTCACTTAGGAGGGTTGGAAGGAAGGATGGGATCATGGCATTTTCTTGGAAGCCTTTTGAAATGTTTTCTGGCTCATGTTGTCCCTCCTTGATTGCTGAACCTACATCTGCAAGCGGGATCTGAAGGCCTTAGGAATGGACCTCAACAGATGGGAAACCTTGATGTCTGAGTGCTCAGCCTGGAGGCAGGCGGTGCATCACGGCCTCTCCCAATTTGAAGAGACCCTTGTCCAGCAGGCTGAGACCAAGAAGCAGTCCCGAAAGTTGCAAAACCAGGGAGCTAGACGGGCTACAGCTTGTATTTGTCTTCAGTGTGTGGAAGGGATGGTCACTCTCGAATTGGCCTTCTCAGCCACACTAGATGTTGTTCCAAGTCCTCCATACAGAGCATGTTACCATAGTCTCTCAAGACTGAAGGATGTGTTTGTGTTTAGTCGTTTAGTCGTGTCCGACTCTTCGTGACCCCATGGACCAGAGCACGCCAGGCCCTCCTGTCTTCTACTGCCTCCCGGAGTTGTGTCAGGTTCATGTTGGTTGCTTCGCAGACACTGTCCAGCCATCTCATCCTCGGTCGTCCCCTTCTCCTCTTGCCATCACACCTTCCTAACATCAAGGTTTTTTCCAAGGACTCTTTTCTTCTCATGAGATGGCCAAAGTACTGGAGCCTCAGCTTCAGGATCTGTCCTTCCAGTGAGCACTCAGGGTTGATTTCCTTTAGAACTGATAGGTTTGTTCTCTTTGCAGTCCAGGGGATTCTCAAGAGCCTCCTCCAGCACCACAATTCAAAGGCATCAATTCTTCGGCGGTCTGCTTTCTTTATGGTCCAGCTCTCACTTCCATACATCACGACAGGAAAAACCATAGCTTTGACTATTCGGACTTTTGTTGGCAAGGTGATGTCTCTGCTTTTCAAGATGCTGTCAAGATTTGTCATCGCTTTCCTCCCAAGAAGAAGGCGCCTTTTAATTTCAGGGCTGCTGTCTCCATCTGCAGTGATCATGGAGCCCAGGAAGATAAAATTTGACACTGCCTCCATATCTTCCCCTTCTATTTCCCAGGAGGTGATGGGACCAGTGGCCATGATCTTAGTTTTTTTGATGTTGAGTTTCAGACCATTTTTTGCACTCTCCTCTTTCACTCTCATTACAAGGTTCTTTAATTCCTCCTCACTTTCTGCCATCAGAGTGGTATCATCTGCATATCGGAGGTTGTTGATATTTCTTCCGGCAATCTTAATTCCGGCTTGGGTTTCTTCCAGTCCAGCCTTCCGCATGATGTATTCTGCATATAAGTTAAATAAGCTGGGGGACAATATACAGCCTTGCCGTACTCCTTTCCCAATTTTGAACCACTCAGTTGTTCCATGACCAGTTCTGACTGTTGCTTCCTGTCCCACATATAGGTTTCTCAGGAGACAGATAAAGTGGTCAGGCACTCCCATTTCTTTAAGAACTTGCCATAGTTTGTTGTGGTCCACACAGTCAAAGGCTTTCGCATAGTCAATGAAGCAGAAGTAGATATTTTTCTGGAACTCTCTGGCTTTCTCCATAATCCAGCGCAAGTTAGCAATTTGGTCTCGAGTTCCTCTGCCTCTTCGGAATCCAGCTTGTACTTCTGGGAGTTCTCGGTCCACATACTGCTGAAGCCTACCTTGCAGGATTTTGAGCATAACCTTGCTAGCGTGCGAAATGAGTGCAATTGTTCGGTAGTTGGAGCATTCTTTGGCACTGCCTTTCTTTGGGATTGGGATGTAGACTGATCTTTTCCAATCCTCTGGCCACTGTTGGGTTTTCCAAACTTGCTGGCATATTGAATGTAGCACCTTAACAGCATCATCTTTCAAGATTTTAAATAGTTCAACTGGGATGCCATCACCTCCACTGGCCTTGTTGTTAGCCAGGCTTTCTAAGGCCCACTTGACTTCGCTCTCCAGGATGTCTGGCTCAAGGTCAGCAACTACATTGTCTGGGTTGTCCGGGATATCCAAATCTTTCTGATATAATTCCTCTGTGTATTCTTGCCACCTCTTCTTGACGTCTTCTGCTTCTGTTAGGTCCCTCCCATTTTTGTCTTTTATCATGTTCATCTTTGCGCAAAATGTTCCTCTAATATCTCCAATTTTCCTGAAGAGCTCTCTGGTCTTTCCTTTTCTGTTATCTTCCTCTATTTCTTTGCATTGTTCATTTAAGAAGGCCCTCTTGTCTCTCCTTGCTATTCTTTGGAAGTCTGCATTCAATTTTCTGTAACTTTCCCTATCTCCCTTGCATTTTGTTTCCCTTCTCCTCTCTGCTATTTCTAAGGCCTCGTTGGACAGCCACTTTGCTTTCTTGCATTTCCTTTTCTTTGGGATGGTTTTCGTTGCTGCCTCCTGGACAATGTTACGAGCCTCTATCCAAAGTTCTTCAGGCACTCTGTCCACCAAATCTAGTTCCTTAAATCTGTTCTTTACTTCCACTGTGTATTCATAAGGGATTTGGTTTAGATTATACCTGAGTGGCCCAGTGGTTTTTCCTACTCTCTTCAGTCTAAGCTTGAATTTTGCTATGAGAAGCTGATGATCAGAACCGCAGTCAGCTCCAGGTCTTGTTTTTGCTGACTGTATAGAGCTTCTCCATCTTTGGCTGCAGAGAATATAATCAATCTGATTTCGATATTGCCCATCTGGTGATTTCCATGTATAGAGTCGCCTCTTGTGTTGTTGGAAAAGAGTGTTTGTGATGACCAGCTTATTCTCTTGACAAAACTCTATTAGCCTTTGTCCTGCTTCGTTCTGAACTCCAAGGCCAAACTTCCCTGTTGTTCCTTTTATCTCTTGGCTCCCTACTTTAGCATTCCAGTCCCCTAGAATGAGAAGAACATCTTTCTTTGGTGTCAGTTCTAGAAGGTGTTGTAAATCTTCATAGAATTGTTCAATTTCAGTCTCCTCAGCAATGCTGGTTGGTGCATAAACTTGGATTATTGTGATGTTGAATGGTCTGCCTTGGATTCGTATTGACATCATTCTATCATTTTTGAGATTATATCCCATTACAGCTTTTCCCACTCTTTTGTTGACTATGAGGGCTACTCCATTCCTTCTACGGGATTCTTGCCCACAGTAGTAGATATGATAATCATCTGAGCTGAATTCGCCCATTCCTGTCCATTTTAGTTCACTGATGCCCAGGATGTCGATGTTTATTCTTGCCATCTCCTGTTTGACCACCTCCAGCTTCCCAACGTTCATAGATCTTACATTCCAGGTTCCTATGCAGTATTTTTCTTTACAGCATTGGACTTTCCTTTCACTTCCAGGCACGTCCACAGCTGAGCGTCCTTTCGGCTTTGGCCCAACCACTTCATTAGCTCTGGAGCTACTTGTACTTGTCCTCCACTCTTCCTCAGTAGCATGTTGGACGCCTTCCGACCTGAGGGGCCCATCTTCCAGCGTCATATCTTTTAGCCTTTTGTTTCTGATCATGGGGTGTTCTTGGCAAAGATACTGGAGTGGCTTGCCATTTCCTACTCCAGGTGGATTGCGTTTAGTCGGAACTCTCCACTATGTCCTGTCCGTCTTGGGTGTCCCTGCACGGCATAGCCCATAGCTTCTCTGAGTTACTCAAGCCCCTTCGCCACGACAAGGCAGCAATCCATGAAGGGGATTGAAGGATGCCTACACTATATTCAGAAAACTTGACTGGTCTGAAATCAGCTCTTAATTTTACATCCCATATACTAGAACTCCAGCTGCTGTGATCCTTGTTACTTGAATGTTGGCCTATCCATTGGAAAGATGTCTATTTTCCACAGATTGCAGACTTTGCTTCATTCTGTTTACTTATTTGTTTGTGTGATTTGAATGCCACCTTTCTCCCGATAAGGAGAGACCCAAGGCATCTCACCATATTAAAAGGAATAGAATTGAAAACATCATGTTAAATATTTTTTTAAAAAAAACACTAAACTATATACTAAACTATATACAATTGAATAATTAAAAGCAAGTAAACATTAAAACCATCTTAATTCTCAGAAGGTGTTCAGGGACGGGATCAATGAGAGCTAAAAGTCTGCTTGAAGAAATAGGTGCTCAGCTGTCAGCGGAAGAGTAAAAGGATAAGAACACAAAAGATAAAGGGATATTAACACTAAAAGCTTCTTCGGGTCTGTTTCTTGATCTCCTCATGACATATTTTCCCCAGCTGGGTGATGAGAGTTCACTTTCTTTTCTTACTTCCAAGTCCTCCCTGAAAATGGCTTTAAAAAGGCAGATGGGTGGGAAGGGAGTCCTTAATTTAGGCAGATAAATGGTTTTGAATGTATGTATGTATGTATGTATGTATGTATGTATGTATGTATGTATGTACGTACGTACGTACAGTGGTGCCTTGCTTGACAAGGATAATTTGTTCCATTGAAATCGCTGTTAAGCGAAATCCTCGTCAAGCGAAACGAAAAAGCCCATTGAAATGCATTGAAAACCAGTTCAATGCGTTCCAATGGGCTAAATACCTCAGCGTCCAGCGAAGGTCTTCCAAAGGGCAGCCATTTTCGGTGCCTGTAAAGCGAGGAATCCGTCCTAAAACACAGCGGGGAGCCATTTTGCAAAGCGGGCGGCCATTTTAGAGCTGCCGATCAGCTGTTTTAAAATTGTCATCTAGCGAAAAATTGGTTCTCGAACCAGGGAACTGATCATTGTTAAGCAATTTTTCCCTATAGGAACATCGTTTTGCGATTGCAAAAGCGATAGCAAAAACTTCATTGTCAAGTGGTTTCGTTATTTAACGAGGTAATCGTTAAGCGAGGCACCACTGTATGTATGTATGTACGACATACATACATACATACATACATACATACATACATACATACATACATACATACATACATACATACATACATACATACATACATACATACATACATACATACATACATACATACATACATACATACATACATACATACATGGCCTTATAATATTCCTGCCAATGTTTTGTATGTATTTACCGTTTCCCCAAAAATAAGACCTAACCTGGAAATAAGCCCTAGTATGATTTTTCAGGATGCTGGTCATAAAAGCCCTACCCCAAAAATAAGCCCTATTTAAGTGAAACCCCGCCCACCACCCTTGTGCAGCAACCAGAAGAAGAGGACAGGACTGTAAAATAAAACTTCCCCTGAAAATAAGCCCTAATGTCTTTTTTGGAGCAAAAATTAATATGACCGTCTTATTTTCGGGGAAACACAGTACATGCATACATACATGACCTTATAGGATTCCAGCCAATGTTTTTGAAACAAGACAGTGTAAAACCCCCCAAAAAGGACCCGTGAGATATAACCTTTTTATACCTCCCGATTGTGTGGCAACCCACTAATCTGGATGGTGACCCAAAGAAAAACATTCATGCTGTCTATCTTTTATTTATGGCATTCATACCCTGTCTTTCCAATAAAAAAATAACACTCATCTCTAAAACCTAAGAGAACTGTACTGTTCCTAAAAGCAAGGCTACGCAATGGCCTTATGGACATCTTCCAACTGGATTTTGAAACTTAATAAAAGCATATAAAGTGTACTGTATAAGCGAAGGCTTTCATGGCTGGGATCTAATGGTTGTTGTGGGTTTTTCGGGCTCTTTGAACACGGCCAAAGAACCTGAAAAACACACAACAAGTACTTTTACAAACCCAGGGGCGGAAGACCTATGGGCCTTTGAATGACCGTGGACTCCGACTCCCATCATTCTCAGCTAGTGGCCAAGAATAATGGGAATTGTAGTCTTAACAGCATATGGAGGGCTGCAGACTATGGCGTTTAAAGTACTTGTTTCCTATATATTTCAAGCATCATCCTCTCGATTGTTAATCTTCACCTAGCTAAGAGAATGCCGTGCCTTTATAAGAGGGGGGTTGTTATCAGGCTTCAGGGTCTGAAAGGAACCCCAATTTTTGCAGAATTGGAGAGCCTTGGGGGGGCACGAGAGGGGGGGGAGACCAACTTTATGGGCTTCACATTCTGGATGGCTTTAAATTCTCACTCATTGTTAAGGGGAAAACAGGAAATGGACTGGAGGGAAGACGGACCGGACTGTCCCACCACACGGCCGTCTTTTCTCGACAAGTCCCCTTTGTCCTCTCAGGTGACCAGGTCCTGGGTTCTCTCCTTTTTCCTGTTGTCTAAATTTATCGGCTGAATACCTTCAGGCGGGACTTTTATTGGATTGATTCAGTTCTGGGTGCAGAGCAAAAAGCGGTTTCGGTCAGAGAGACAGGCAGGGCGGTTATTATTAGGGTTCATATTAGCCCTTGTAAACTGCCGTCCGCTCTGTTATTGGCTTCTCAGGACAGCTAAATAATGAGCAGTCAGCAAAATTGAGACTTTTTCTTCCCGTCGCCTCTTCCTCTCTTTTTAATTTTGTAATTTTGTTTAATAACACCTTTTGTGTAGTTTTAAACAATGTGGAGACAGGAGAGTAAAGCTAAGAACAGTCTGCTATTGTTTCGTTCCTTTGTCTGGGAAAATGTCATTTGAAATTGTTCTGGGGAGGGCATGGCTCTAGTAAGTTGAGGTACTGCTCTTCCTTAATTATTAACTGTACAAGCTTTTAACTACATAATCTAGAAGAAAGATCATTTTAAAAAATGAGCCAAATATGAAGGTGAACCGTCCTCAGAGTCAGAGCTGCTTCATCAGAGCTTCCTGTAAGTGCGTACTGGAGTAGATCTGGGATCCCTCTAGTTTGGCATCCCGTTGGCCAAACCAACCAGGTCAAGGGCCTCTTGGGAAGGCATCAACACAACCGTCAACACACCATCTACACAACCAAGTCAAGATGGGGCACATAAAGGACTAAAAGCAACACTTAATCCTGGCTATGTTACTGAGCCTATTGCCAAATGGTGAATCAACACCGTTGGATTCTATAGTGAACGCCATAGATTCAAGTCAGAATTTGGGAAGGTTACTCTTTTTGGACTACAACTCCCAGTATCCCTCCCAAGTGGGGAAAGGCTGCAATCTGAATCACTTTTCTCCCTACCCCTCTTTGAGGCAACATTGTTGTTACAAGGGGGTCCATGTGCTTCTCAGTCATAGTTGCCTTAGCAAGGTCTTCAAAGTAGGTGAGATGTTCAAGAAGGGGCTCGATCATCTGACTCGACAGCAGTACCTTGTGCCACTCGAATCTCCACCCCTGGCAACAATCCTCGCCATGTGCCAAGCTGAAAGAACGTGATCTGAGCCAGTTTGCTTTAAAGTTTGCCTTGTCTGATGAAGGAGCCTTGTGATCCTGAAAGTCTGCATAATTGGAAGGACAGCAAATCTCGTCTCCTGTGGAAGGGAGTTCCACAAGCTGACAGCAGTTACCGAAAAGGCCTGCTCTCTTTTATCTCCCTCAAAAGTGCCTCTGACAGTGATGGGGTGGAGAAAGGGACCTTCTTGAAGATTTGTCTTACCAACCTGGGGAGGCTTCTGTTGGGAAACCGGTCCTTCTGATCCTCAGAAGTTGCTTCGTGGGTCATAATCAGCGCTTTGAACTGGGCCTAGAAACAAACTGGTAGACTGTAAAGCTGTTGCAATGCAGGAGTGGGGTACTCTCTGGGGTAGAGTCACAATGCTGGGGTGCATCAGATCCGTTGTCGTACTTTTCTAACAGTTAAGAATTTTCCACCCTGATATTCAGTCTCAATCTGGCCCATTGTTGGGTGTCCTGTACTCTGTGAGGATTGAGAACGGATCCTGCCCTTCCTCCGTACGGCAGCCTTTCAAGTCTTTGAAAAGAGCTATCCTATCTACGTATCTGGTTCTTTCTAACTTTGGTCTCTGTCCACTTTCATTGTGCCAACTCGTGTTTTCCTCGTGGCAGCCATTCCTTCGTGTGCCAGACTTTAAAGGAGGCTGAAAGCCTGTGTCCGAAGGGGAAAAAAAAAACTGGCCAGGAAGAAAGTCTGAGGGTTTTTGTGGTTTTTTGTTTTGTTTTGTTTTGTTTTGCTTTACATCTCCCTTT
The DNA here is from genome assembly GCF_051106095.1 of Pogona vitticeps. Lineage (NCBI taxonomy): Eukaryota > Metazoa > Chordata > Lepidosauria > Squamata > Agamidae > Pogona > Pogona vitticeps. The sequence goes on from NC_135787.1 coordinate 4,557,615, forward strand.
TCTTAATGGTCACCAATTTGGTGAAAAGCCAGTTGGACGGCAGGATGTGTCTTTGTTAACGCTAATAATGGGGCAGAGATTTACACTTCTGCATACAAGCGCCAGTTTATAAGTGTTGTTCCACCCTCGACACAATAGATCGTTCCTAGATACGAAGTCAACAGTTTCCTGAAAGACACGCCAGACGCATGCAGACACACACGCAAACGGCCGGGGGCGGACGGACTAGCAAAACAGAGTTTTCCGAATCCTGCCCAGGCCCCTGCTGAGTTCGTTTGTTTAAAGGGGGCACGGGGGGCGCAAGGAGAAAAACCCACTTGGGTGGCGCCAAGGAATTCCAGCGAGGACTCGGTCCAGAGACGAGGGGTCTGGGATTGAATGGGTATCATTCCACACACAATAGATGCATTTCCTCGCATTAGTACCAAAGCCCTTTTTATGTCGCCAGGCACAATGCTCGACTCCACGAACTCCCGTCTGATAAATCCTGTTTTAGAAACCTGATGTCAGGATGGGAGATTGGCCACTTCGAGCTTCCTAGAGCTTGAGTGGAAAATAGATGTGCCCCCAACCCCTTTGTGTTGAGCGTCGGCTTGACCTCTGTCCAGGCCTCCCGGTGTTCGGACTGCGCTCTCTCTCTCTCTCTCTCTCTCTATGTGGTATAATAGAACCCAAATGGAAAGGGGAAAAGCATCCTTTATTTACAGAATTTATTCCTGGACTCAAGGGCTGAGAGAACCCTGAATGAGTAGGGGGAAAGTGGGATGTGATAATCAGTCAATTTTATTTTAGTTGTTGATATTCGATTATGTGGCCTTCATGTTTCACTGAGTTGTGATGGTTTTTTTCTTCTTCTCCTAAAAAAATTCATGTGTGTTCATTATTCTTTCTTTCCCTCGTGCTTGTTTTTCTGCACATGGGTCTTCGCATACACATAAATTATACATAATCCCTTGGAATAAAATGTTATGCCTATGTGTGTTCAAGTCTGCCCAGACTTCCAGTGACCCTAATAATGTTTTCAAGGTCAGTGAGATATTTAAGGAGTACAGTGGTGCCTCACTTAACGAGTGCCTCGCTCAACAATGAATTCGCATAACGATGGCCTTTGCTGGAAATTTTGCCGCCTCACCTAATGATGTTTCCTATGGGGGATTTTCGCATAACGATGTTTGGGACCTTGCTTCACTTAACGATGACAGTTTTAGGTCCCCTGTTTCGCTTAACTTTTTTTTGACAGCCCTGTTTCGCTATTTTAAAAATATTCTAAAATGTTTAAAAAATGTTTAAAATGCTTGGAATTGTTAGTGCACCTAATAAAACCTTCATTAAAGTAATTTAGCTTCATTCTGAGTCTTTTTGAATTTTTGGTGATTTTTTTTCACCATTGAAATGTATTGAATAGGCTCCTATTGGAATGGATTAACCAGTTTTCAATGCATTCCTATGGGAAATGGTGTTTCGCTTAACGATGTTTTCACATAACGATGTTTTTAATGGAACCAATTAACATTGTTATGTGAGGCACCACTGTAGTTTTACCAGTTCCACACATCCCGGTGAGTTTCCATGTCTGAGCAGGGATTCGGACCCAGGTTTCCATCTGCCACATGGACGCACAGGTTTTGTGCTCATTGCTGAAATACATTGACAGCCTTGGAAAAACAGCTGCCTCTGGGGCCAGATGGGCTTCACCCCATTGACTGTCTCAAAATGTGTGAATCTGATGTTGTTAAAATTGCTCCCTTAGACTGGGAAAGACAATGGGAGGTTCTGGCTTTGTGTTTCAAGAAAAGCTGTGTTCAGAAGAACTCTGCGTGTTGTCTGGGCCATGAAGCTATCACAAGGGTCCTGTACAGTCTGATCAGAGGTGCTTCATCCTAACATGTCTGCCCCAAATGCTAGAAGTAAGATCAAGCCGTGACTTCACAGTGCTCAACGCAGCTCTCCGGCAGCTTTAAAAGATTAAAACTCTGAGTTTGACAGTATTCTGTCCTTCCCAGTTTAATCACCCTCCAGATGTTTCTTTGCTGGTCAAGGATGGTATCTAGCACATCTGTAGGGTGATGAATTCAGGAAACATGATTTATTTATATTGATATTTATTTATTTGGTTATCAAGTATTGTAATGAAGTAAGCCACCTTAAGGAGAAAGGTGGGGTAAAAGAGGTAGGTACCATGTATAAGATGCCCCCCCCCACTTTTCTAATTCAAAATTAAGAAATCTAAGTGGGGCTTAGCATGTGTAGGGGGAAAGGGATCAAAGCGCTGCAGGATCGCTTTGATCCCTGCTTTCCCCTCCACTTGTTTTTGTTCTCTCCTCAGCTTACTTCCGTGTATAAGACGACCCTCAATTTTTAGTCTAAAGATTTTAGAGAAAAGTATAGCCTTATACGCGGAAAAATACGGTAGGTAGGTGGGAGCCAGCTTGGCCTCCCTTGGGAGGGAGCAGGCTCCTAAGTGACATGTTCCCTGAGAGAACTTGGACCCAAACCATTGAAGGGTTTATAAGTTAAAACCCAGCACTGTGACTTCTGCCTGAACACGGATCGGCAGCCAGTGGAGCTGCTGTAACAGTGGGGTACGCTGATCCCTGTAACCAGCCCCAGACAGCAATCTGGCTGCCACATTGTCAGTGTCATGTATTTTTCCAAGATTGAAAGCACAGAGGGAACATGGCTCTTTTCTTTATAGATCAGGAGGAACATGCCAGCTGTTTGGAAGAAGGGGCACAGTGTAGCAGCCAAATAAAAATACGCTTCTTCTTCGTGGTCTCTGTGAATGCACACAATTGGGATATTACTGCACCTCAGAAATTTGTAGAGCTTAAAAACATGTGATTAGTGGCCCCCGTGGAGCGCATGCTCCACCCACCAGAGACCTCCTCAGTTCCTTTTAGCTGCCGCTCAGGTCAGTCCTTTCGACGAGCTAGAGCCACCACTTTCCCTTTTGAAAGCCTTGTTCCTTCGTGCCTCACAGCCGTTTTTACTTTATTTGGCGTTTCCTCATGAGTTCTTCCTCTTTATCTTACTTCCCCCGTTTTCTCCTTTCCTTCTCAATCTTATTTCCCCCCCCTTCCCTCTCTTCGTCATTTTCCCCCTGCTTCTTTTTTGAAGGACCCTCCGGCTCCTTCAAGTGGTGTGTGCTCTGCACTCACAAAATCCCGCTCTCCGACTGGCATGATGGTTGCTTTTTGTGCCTAGGAGAACATCAAACCCGTAACTGCAGAGTTATGGGTTTAACGAAACAAAACTAACTAAACCGGCATTCAAATTAAGATTACAGTGTCTCAGATCTCACCTTTGGGAGACATCTCTTCATCTATCCGCTCCACAGATGGAATCAAGCTCTCCACCGGCTTCTCGGCAAGACCCGCCTCGCTCAATCTCGAGTCCAGCCACACCTTCTCCGAAGTTAAAAGACCATTCTAAGTCTTTGAGACCGTAGCTGACACCGAAGCATCCAAAATCGAAGGACCCATCTAAATCAAAAAGTGACAAGACTAAGATAAAGAAACCAAGAAAATCTTCACAACCTACTCACCCAGATCCACCTCAGACGGCCATACCATCGCCGATCTTAGAAGAATCTTCACGAGAAGCTCCGGAGACTGTCTTGGATGTAGGCGACGTCTCATCTCCGCCCCTAGGCCAGCCCATTGCTTCGGCTGATAGCCTCTCTCCGAGTATCAGCCCCTCAGTGGCGGATGTCCCATCTAGCCTGGCCTCGGCCCATTCCATCAGGGCGGGCAGTATCTCCACCAATCTCTGAGCTTGACTATCCGTTGAGATCGCCCGCTCGTAAACGAGCAAAAAACAGATACCTTTCTCCTGTGGAATATGAACCAACATGTGGAGAATATGTATGTTATAGAGAACCCTCCCAATACCATTGGAGAGATAACTACCGAGACCCGTACCACGTACGCTATGAGACATATTCCCATGGAGATGAGATTGAGGAGCCCCTTTATTATGATGAGCCTAAATGTGTAAGATATGCCATCGCATATCCACCCACATGTTCTCCATCACCCTCCCCGTCTCCACCTCGATATCGACATCATGCCCGACCTTCCAGAAGCACAGTTTTATCGACAAATACCTCGACCTGTCAAACCAGCCTTGAGATACCACCCCGAATATGTCGACCACCCACCGGCTAAATGGTCTAAACCTTCCGCGACACCAGGACGCTCGATACCGACTACATCTCAACCTCGGAGTCGACATCATCCCTCATCCGTTCAAGCCACTACTACTTACACAGATCCACCACCCCCTCCGTCTGAGTCTGATCCACTTTCCTCTCAACAGCCTCCGACCTAGAAGCCCTTACCACAAAAACCACGATTCCGTTCCCCTTCAGCAACATCTTCTGCCTCAGATCATACTCCTTCTTTGATTGCTTCTCAAGAATCTTCCCACTCCAAACTCTGATGTGGCAAAAAAAACCACCCACCGTCCCCTTCAGAGGACTTACTTTACTTTGTATAGCCAAATGGTTCTATGAATGGCTAAATCTTTAGAGCTTGCGGTAGAAGAACCTCTGCCTCAAAAGCAAGATTTAGTCTTTGATGATATAAATCAAGATAAAGTGTCTCTGTTAAATCTTGCCTTTATTCCAGCAATGCTTGATCTCGTAAAAGATTGTATTGGACTTTCATTTAAACCAACCATTAATCTTACCTTCACTTTTTTCATCTCCCCAAACTAATGCTGAGCGCATGCTCCATATACTCGACGTCAGGTGCTCCTTAGCTTTTTACCTTGACAGGACTCGATCTCTTAGAAAAACTCCATGACTTTTCATATGTTTTCATGGCCCTCATAAGGGCTCAGCACTATCCTCACAAACTCTGTCTAGGTGGATTGTCCAGACAATCACTCTGACTTATGAGTTATCGGGCAAATCAGCTCCAGATGCTCTTCGCGCACACTCCGCCAGAGCTCTTTCGACTTCAACTGCCTTTCAACGTGGCCTTGACCTTTCTCACGTCTGCCGTGCTGCCACTTCATCCACCCCATCGACCTTTGCCTCGTATTACGGGATAGATGTTCGAGCAAAGAGTGATGCAGCCTTCGGCCAAGCTGTCCTGACCTCCTTACTTCAGTGACGTCCCACCTACTGGTAAGTGAGCTTGCTAGTCACCCATTAGTGTGCATTCACGGAGACCACGAAGAAGAAAAAGAGGTTACCTACCTGTAACCAGGGTTCTTTGAGTGGTCCTCTGTGAACCTGCACATCCTGCCCGTCCTCCCCGCTGTTCGTCACTTGTCGCCTACAATTACCTCTGACAGTGGTGGACTTTTGGGAACTGAGAAGGTCTCAGACGGGCAGAGCATGCACTCCACGGGGGACCGTCCCACTAATCACATGTTTTTGAGCTCTAGAAACTTCTGAGAGGTTCTGTGCAGGCACAGTAATAACCCAATTGTGTGGATTCACAGAGGGCCACTTGAAGAACTATGGTTACAGGTAGGTAACCTCTTTCTTCCGAGCTTCAGAAGGGTCAGTTTTTCCATTTCACTGCCTGCGGACAAGTTAAGAGAGCAGCGGTCCATCCGGGTGATGTTGTGAGGCAGGGCAGCTGCTACAGCTTTGATGAAAAATCAAAAGGCTCCATTCTTTTAGGGAACTGGTAAGGGCAACAGGACTGGCTTTTTAGCAGATGTGTTTTGGAGAAGCTCAGCTGGGGTCTCAAAAGGACGGCAGAATGTTTTTGAATTTTCCTACCTACTTAAAGAAAGAACAAAGAATAGGCTACCTGATGCCATGACACCTAAGTTCAGCAGAATTTATTTCATAGAGTCCCCGCTCTTTTCTCCCTTATCTTTCCTCCCACTGCTTGGTTGAATCATAGAATCCTAGAAAAGTGAAGTTGGAAGGGGCCTACAAGGCCATCAAGTCCAGCCCCCTGCTCAACACAGGAATACAATCAAAGCATATCTGCCAGGTGATGATCTTAAGTTTTTCATTACTGGCTCCAGGGCTGGAGCGCTCGCCATCTCACGAGGTAACCAGTTCCATTGTTGTACTGCTCTAACAGTTAGGAAGTTTTTTCCTGAGATTCAACCGAAATCTGGTTTCCCTTAACTTGAGCCCGTTGTTGCATGTTCTGCACTCTGGGATGACCAAGAACAGATCCTGCCCCTCCTCTGTCTGACAGTGTCTAAAACAGATTGAAACGAAATTGTCCTTTGTTTCAGAGCCTGGAATTTCGGAGAAAGAAGAGATCTGGTAGTAGACAGAGGCAACGGTATTTGTTACCTGGCAGTGGGTTTGAATGTTCTCATCAGCATAACTGCTGAAAGGTGCAGAGTAGCAATAACTCCAGAACCATCCAAAACTACCTGTTTTGGTCCTTTATTGTTGGTAATGCCCTGATGCAGACCTCCTCGGGCATATAGCCATCGATTGCTTTTGCACGGTTATGCACAAAGATTCTTTTTCATCTGCCAAAAACTGCCTGCAGGCGTGGAGGGCCATGGCTCTAACGTCATTCAGTTGGTAGATTTGCTGTGTGATTCACTTTGAACTTTACACAGTCTAGTTAAAAGTGCCGAAACCTGCCCACCCACCCCCCTCCTGCAAAATAGGTCCAGCCCCTTGAATTGTTCATTTAAAGATGGGAATCCTATCCAAAAGGAATGCAGTGTCCCTGCTAATACTGGACCTGCCAGCGGTGGGTGAATGGGGGCTGGGCTGGATTTAGAAAGTAGATAAAGTTCCCCACTAGTCCAGATCTTTTTTTGGGGAGGGGGTCTTCTCTTTTTTTTATTTAAGTCTTATTACCTTCACCAGCAAAGAGAAAAGTCAAATTTGCATGGGATGGTCTGGAGCTGAATGACCTAGCAACTGCTTTGCATTTTGTTGGCACAGGATTCAAACTATGGAGGTGGCAGGTAAGACTTGGAAAACGTTTCCTGAAACCCTGGAGATACGCCAGAAATCTGTCCTGACATACAGCGGCTTCCTCTGGTTTTCATGCTCTTTATGTCAGTTTCACTCACTTAGAGCTGGTCCCGTTAACTTCATGAGATGAAACCTTGATTGCCTGATCTTCTAGTTCGGCTCGTGTCATGCTCGTCAAAACATTTTGATCCAGCGATGAATCAAAACCGAGCTGGTACAATTTGACCTCTTGTGTGTGTGTGTGTTTAGTCGTTTAGTCGTGTCCGGCTCTTCGTGACCCCATGGACCAGAGCACGCCAGGCCCTCCTGTCTTCTACTGCCTCCCGGAGTTGGGTCAAATTCGTGTTGGTTGCTTCGATGACCCTGTCCAGCCATCTCATCCTCGGTCGTCCCCTTCTCCTCTTGCCATCACACCTTCCTAACATCAAGGTTTTTTCCAAGGACTCTTTTCTTCTCATGAGATGGCCAAAGTACTGGAGCCTCAGCTTCAGGATCTGTCCTTCCAGTGAGCACTCAGGGTTGATTTTCTTTAGAACTGATAGGTTTGTTCTCCTTGCAGTTCAGGGGACTCTCAAGAGTCTCCTCCAGCACCACAATTCAAAGGCATCAATTCTTCGGCGGTCTGCTTTCTTTATGGTCCAGCTCTCACTTCCATACATCACGACAGGAAAAACCATAGCTTTGACTATTCGGACTTTTGTTGGCAAGGTGATGTCTCTGCTTTTCAAGATGCTGTCAAGATTTGTCATCGCTTTCCTCCCAAGACCTCTTAAAGACCCGGTATTTGCTGTACAAACGCCATCGTGTCCAAGCTGTCTATAAATGCCATGCCCAAGTCAGCATATAATTACACTTGTAGGATGGGCAACCTGCCATTTAAATGATGAGAAAGCAGCTTTTCGCGCCCTAGCGCGGTCCGTCTAGAGTTTTCTTGTGTAGTAGTAGCAGCCCAATTATTTTCAGAAGTGTTTCTCCCCAATGGTCACGGGCACATATATGTTCGTTTTATTGCAAGAAGGGAGAGGGGACAAGGTAGAGTAAGCCGTACTGCCACCCTTAATGAATTTTATTGAGCATTTGTTAGGCCCGCATGAGACAAGCTTGCTGCATTTCTGCCTAAAATTCCTAGGAATATATGCACAAACCCAGAGAAGGTTTTCTTGCTTTAAATAAACAAAGAGGCTTGAGTTGTCGTTTTCTGCTGTCAGTTCATCTCCAACTCTTTTGAATGAGAGATCTCCAGTATATCATGCCCTCAGCCAACCCTGTTTGGCTCTTGCAGACTGGAGCCTGTGGGTTTCCATAGGAAGTCAGTCCACTTTGTATTTGATCTTCTTCTCCTGCTACCTTCCACCTTTCCCAGCATGATCGTCTTTTCCAGGAAATCCCGCCTTCTCGTGATGTGTTCAAAGTAGAATATCCTCAGCTTCACAGTTTTGGCCTCCAGAGATTGTTCAGGCTGGATTTGATCTAGGACCCCCCTCGTTTGTCTTGCTAGCAGTCCAGGGTATCTGCAAAGCTCTTGCTCAGCACTACATTTCAAATGAATCTGTTTTTCCCCCCATTAGCTTTCTTTACTGTACAGTTTTCACACTCAAACATGGTGATTGGAAATACAAGAGTGTAGATGATCCTGGTCTCCAGTGACGCATCCTTACACTTGAGTGGAGTAAAAACAATGCTTATTTTTGAGAAAGTAGTGATGTGCTGTGCTTCTTAAAGATAGACACAGCCAACAAGAAGACTACAGATATAGGTTTGCCTCAATCTAAGGAGTTATTAGAAATTATGTTCTGCTAAAAATGCAAAAGAACCCAATGGTGTGAAGGAGCAGGTTCTAGAGTGGTGTAGACCAGTGGTCCCCAACCTTGGGCCTCCAGATGTTCTTGGACTTCAGCTCCGAGAAATTCTGGCCAGCAGAGGTGATGGTGAAGACTTCTGGGAGTTGTAGTCCAAGAAGATCTGGAGGCTCAAGGTTGGAGACCACTGATGTAGACAGTCTGAAGAAGAAGGAGGTCCCCATCAGAAGTCATCATCTTCCCCAAGATAGCTGTGGGATTCAGATTCACCTTACACACATCATCTTTGGATTATTTGTTGGGGTTGTAATTTTTTATTTTTGTTTATGATTGTTATTTACTATAGGGTTTTTTCTTTGGATTTCGAGGGGTGGTCCAAGATAGCTTATATTTACTGTATAATCACCCAGAATAGTGCATGTTACTTAGTAGGGCAGTATAAAGATGGATGGATGGATGGACGAATGAATGAATGAACAGATGGATGGATGGACGAATGAATGAATGAATGAACGGACGGACGGACGGATGGATGGATGGATGAGTCAGTGGATGGATGGATGGATGGGATGGATGGGTCAGTGGATGGATGGATGGATGTTCTGTGTTGTCAAGTCAGAACCAACTTATAGTGACCCTGATAGAGCTTTCAAGGTAAGTGAGATATTTAAGGAGTGGTTTTACTCCAGTGAGTTTCCGTGGCTGGGTGGGGATTCGGACCCTGGTCTCCAGAGTCCTAGAAATATAGACTGAATCAGGGTTGTATGTGTCTTATAACAAACCTTATAAGGTGGTATGTTTCCAGTCTGTGGCCCCCTTCAAATGTGCCAGCCCCCTTGACAATGGCTGAGCTAGAGATTAAAGTAAAACCTGAGGCTCAAGAATGCTTCTAGAATGCTCTTTCAGAACTAACTAGAAAATACTGCTTGTTTATATACACAGGTGCACTCCAGATTTGTGAAATGTAGCTTTGTTATCCCGTAGGTGGCAGATTTTTAAAAAAATTAAAACAGCAACTCCTTGCAAGTAAGGTGTGTTATCTGTCCTGGTTATCCTCGGTACCCCTGCTTTGGACCTCTGCCTCCGTTTGAAATGAGATGGTGTGTGTGTGTTAAACACAGAAGCCCATCAGGCGATAGTTCAGCAGCTGGTTCTTTATTCCTATTACCTCTTGCCTTACTGCAGTTGTAACTCTTTCCTTTCCTTTTAGCAGAAAGTGAGAGCGCTGGCTGCGTTTTATTACACACATCAAGAAAAGTAAGTACCACTACGTGTTGTTTTCTTTTCCGTTAGTAAATTTGATTCTGCAAAGACATTTTGCAGAAAATGAGCTTATTTTGTCAACTTCTGTGCAGGGTAGATGGACTGAGTGTTATCGTCCTGCGTTGAAGTCTCTTTTTTTACTTAAATTTCTGAAGTTATCCATTGTGGCCTATGTGAGGAGGTGACTATGTATGTGGTGAAGCCCAGGACACGACAGAATTACCTCCAGATCCCATGGAGAGAACAGGAGAGAAGGTTATTCTGGGAAAGTATTTCTTCCCTTCAGTGGTTTGTGCCAGTTTGTTTATCCGGCTCACAGGTGTTTTGTGGTTTTGCACCCCACTCCCTCCGGTGGGCACCAACTCTGAGTGGACACTCACCAGAGAGGGTGAAGCACCAAACAGTGTAATACCTGTGAGACCGGTGAACAAACCAGCAAGAATTGCCGAACCAGTGGTGCGTGCCCATCTCTAAGTGCACTGGACAGTCATGCCATAAGATTTAGTTTAGCCGGCTGTTAGAAACAGAAAGCACGAGAGTGTGTTAGTAACACTTTTCCTTCAAAGCTTCTTTCCAAAGCCGTCAGACTGGCAAATGAAGCCCACGTGCCCTTCCTAGTGGCCAGCTCCAGAGCAAAGCAAGCTGGGATATGAGAAAAGGCTCGTGCGATGACCATCAGAGGTCTGCTTAAAGCAGCCCCACTTCCAATGCCATGCTGCTTGCTGTTTTATCTTGTTCCAGCCATTATTATCGCTCTCGAGTCAAGAGCACTCAAGCTACATCCTGACAGGTCTATACTGGAAGAGCAGATCTTTCTTTATGGGTCCCTATAGCCTCGCTCTACTAACCTTTGCCCTCTTAAGCCTGCCATGAATAATGCAGTGATTGCCGTATACTGATTGTCAAGGAAAGTTAAATTTCCTCTTTTGCAAAGGCTGGTGCCAGCTTTCCAGTCTGGCAAATTAGAAGCTGGTTTTTCCTAAATGTTTTCTGCTGAAACGCTCCCACGTAGCCCTTGTTATGGAATCGGAGAATGCCTTTGATATATAATGTTTTAATGTATTAATGTTTCCCAAACCCTTCCTTCCATCACCGGTCATGGCAGTAATGCACAAAGAATGTGCAAAATCCCATTCATACATCCCCTTGAGTGGCATCGTTAGTCGGGTGTGGAGGACGTGATCCCTGGTTCCGACTCACATAGAGGTCTTGCTCTTTTTTCCTCAAGGGTGCAGTGGACCAATTAACTTGGCCGGCAGGGCGAGAGAGAATTCTCATGCAAGCCCTGTGATGTTCGGGTGTGGCAACGCTTGCTCAAGGGTAGATGGGCTAATTGTTTGGCCCTGCCAGAGCCCCTGTCCGATTCCAGTTTTACAAAGAAGGAACTGAGGCCGACAGACGAGGACCTGCTTTGAGCCCTCTAAAGCCAGCTTTTAAAGTCATACGTCCTTGGGGCTAAACCCATGGCTTCTTAATCTCTTGCTTACGCTTGTGTGCTAACACGCCTTGCGGCTTATTTTACTCAGGAGACCGATACAGTCGTGCCCCGCTTTACGATTGCCCTGCATTATGACGAAATTGCAATTGCAAAACGATGGTCTAAACGGGAATTTTGTTTTGCAATGATCGGTTCCCTGCTTCGGGAACCGATTCTTCGCAAAACGACGATTTTCCTACAGCTGATCGGTAGTTTCAAAATGGCCACCGGGTAAATAAAATGGCTCCCCGCTGTTTTCTGGGACGGATTCCTCGCCAGACAGCCACCGAAAATGGCTGCCCTATGGAGGATCTTCACTGGACTGTGAGTTTTTAGCCCATTGGAACGCATTAAACGTGTTTTAATGCGTTTCAATGGGATTTGTATTTTCGCATTACGACGTTTTCGTTCTACAGCAATTTCACTGGAACGAATTAACGTCATAATGCGAGGCACCACTGTATCCTAATCCTGGTGGCGTTCTCCTAGATCAAGGACAGAGAACATGCAGTGATCCAAATGTTTCTGGACTCCAGCGCCCATCATCCCTCTACAGTTGCTTAGCCTGTCAGCAGCTCCAGTCTGGCACTTAACAGTTTTGCATCTTGATTCTTGTTGAAACAAATCAGCTACCGGCTTCACCCTATCCTCTCAGTCCATGTTACTCAAAGTGGCCACAGCAAGCAAGGCTGAAAAGGCAACAACGAGGAATCGGGTCTTGGGGTGTGTGGCAGCTCCCAACCTGTGCAATAAGTTACCACTTGAGATACACCAGGCTCCTTCCCAACTTCTGGCCAGGAAATTAGTAAAAGTCAAATTATTCAGTGCAGCCTTCAACAACTGATTCTCTCAGATGCTGTTCATTTTAACGTTCATTTTAATTTTCCTTCTCTTGGCCTGAATGTTAGTCCTGTACTTGCAAATCGCCATGTGACTGCGTGTACAGTGGTGCCTCGCAAGACAAATTTAATTCGTTTCGCGGTTACTGTTGTCTTGCGAAAAATTCGTCTTGCAAAACGCGTTTTCCCATAGGATGCATTGAAACCTAATTTATGTGTTCCTATGGGCAAAAAAAGTCAGAACAAAGTCAAATTTGGTTTACAAAGGGTTTATTAAGTGCACATATTGTGCAGATGATTTCAAAAATTTCAATCAAAAAACATTTAACTTTTTAAACATCATAGAAAAACATTTAAAAATCAGCAAACATGAGGCAGGAACAAAAAAAAACGGAAAACATTCGGCTTGCGAAGCATGATCATAAGAACATTCGTCTTGCGAGTCATCAGCCCCATTGCCAAAACCATTCGTCTTGTGAGTTTTTTTGTCCTGGGAGGCATTTGTCTTGCGAGGCACCGCTGTATTTTGTTATATGGGGGTTTTAAGTTTTAACTTGTAAACCAACCAGAGCAGTGCTTCCACTAAGGTGGAAGTATATAAATCAAATAGATAAACTCTGGGAAGGCCATGTGTTCCACCCTTGTGTAGAGTTTTTACCCTGCCAGTGAAAAGCTGAGGAAAGAGGGAGAGAAAGAGTTTCAACCCATTTATCATGCAGGTACCATACCTGCTGCTCCGTGGCAGGTGTTTCTCAGCAGGTCAGATGCTGTTTCCCCTACTCGCATTGAGCCTCTTATAGCAGGACAAAATACAAGTTCAAGATAGGCGTTAAGAGGTTCTATGTGCATAGGAGTTTACTAAATCATCTCCCCAGTTCCCAGATGGAGGAATCGGGTTTCCTGTATCATCCCCTCTCCTGGCCAAGCGGAGACATGTTGGTTTCAATGATAGGCCAAACAGGGTGGGGTGGGTAGGGGTGTACGTACCTGGCTTGCACCTCTTTGTTTGAAAAACTGGGGTGCAACATCCAGTTGGCAGCTGCCTCGGCTGTCACTTTTAAACTACAACTCTACTTCTGCCTGCATCTTTCCTGACTTAGATCTAAGAAAGGGGTTCCTGGCCAAATCTGTCTTGCCAAGAACTTTTTGACTTTGGATCTAAAAGTAGCTCTTTTTTTTGGCAAAACCCATCTTGGCCTTAATTTTTGGAATTTGAGTTCTTCCACACTGGTACGAGCCTGACGAAGTGGCCTTGATCCACGAAAGCTTACGTATTGCATGACGATTTTTTTTTACTGGTCTGTAAAGGGTTCTCCTGGTGGTTGTTGTGGGTTTTTCGGGCTCTTTGGCTGTGTTCTGAAGGTTGTTCTTCCTGACGTTTCACCAGTCTCTGTGGCCATGGGCATCTTCAGAGGACAGCACTCTGTGCTCTGGTGTAGTTTGCTTGGGAGCGGAGTATTTATAAACAACCTTCAGAACATGGCCAAAGAGCCCGAAAAACCCACAACAACCATTAGATCCCGGCCGCGAAAGCCTTCGCAAATACATGGATCTCCTGGTCTTGCCTTTTATTTTGTATTGGCCACACGACTCTCCTTTATTTTATAGCAAGACAGTATTCTTGCTCTTTACCTGGAAGATCTTAGCGCGCAGAAATAAAACAGCTATGATGGGCTTCAGGGTAGAGTTATTTGTCGCTCCATGACAGCAGGATTCTGTTAAAAAATAATTGTGCTGTGGGGTGTCGTGGTGTTTTGTGGCGTATTGTGGCTGTTCAAATGGAGGACAGTTGTTTTGTCTATCTGGTTGCCGATTCTTAGCTGAATGAGCCAGCTGGAAACTTGAGAACCAGAGAATGTTGAAAGTGGGTTGGCACACACACAGTTTGAAGCTGAATAATTTTTTTAAAAAGGCATTCTTGTTGGGCACGGCTAGCCTTAAATCATAAATGAGGAAACTCAAGTTCTCTGGAGCCACTTTGAGAAAGCACTCCTAATTTTCCTCTCTTGTGCAGTACCTAAAATTAAAGAATTTTGAAGAGGAAGTCAGAGCTCACCGTGACCTTGACGGGTTTCTGGCGAGAGCCAGTATCATCCTGGATGAGACGGCAACCTCTCTGGATGACGTTCTGCGGGAGATGTTGAAACACTTTGCGGAAGATTCAGACAACGCAGAGCCCAGCTGCAACTTCGACAAAATCATGAGCACTTTATTCACCGATTCGGGGACCCCCCGAGAAGGGAATGGTAAGAGAAGGGTCCGTTCTTCCCGTTAACGTCTTGACGTGGGAGCTGGAAAGCTTGCGAGACACGGCGTTTCTGTAAAATGACTGTTACTTCTTAGTGAACAAGCGCTTTCCTGAGTGTAGAATAACACTGCAGGGTCCAGAGCTTGGAAAAGTTACTTTTCCAGATGACCTCATCCACCGTTCTGGGAGTTGTAACTTAAGGAATTTACTTTCCCAAGCTGCTCAAGAGTCTTCAGGCCGCTGTCCACTGCTGAGTCCTCATCTGTGTAAGATTCTTGAGGGAGCCAGAAGCATAACTTGTGATGGACAAAGGGTGGGACTGGAATCACATAGATCTCCAAGAATCTTTTGGGATCTTTTCAGTCATCTGTGTTCCTGGAGCAAAAAAAATGGGTAACCCAGATCCACCCAAGCTATTTTTCTCAGCATAAACCCTCTCAGAGTTTTAAGAAAACTGAAACAAAAATAAAATAAAAACACAGATTAGTGAATGGTTATAGGTGGTTCTTGAGATGTTTGTCCCAGTTTCTGGATTATTTTAACCAAAAGTCTATCTACGGCTGATTCCATGCCATTGATGCGTGGCTAGCGTGTGCCCAATGGCAGTCTTGGCATGCGCCTGGCGTCTTGGCAATTAGCAGCAGTAGCTTTTTGGATTCGTCTTGCACAGATGTAAATATTCAGTAGGATTTTGGCCGTTGCGTGCTTAATCTCCTCATGTTGCTTAACCCGTTGCAGCTTCCTACTGTTGATGCTTGCTTGCGACTTTGATCCAAGCCAAACTTTCCGATCCCAGCTGGGCACCAAGTCCTAGAATGCTCAACCTGGATTTAAATAATGCAATCTGAAGCAAGCCGTGAGAATAACGAGAGGCGTGTCCCTCCAAAGAACCTTTCCTAACCCATCTTTGGCACTCTTAACCATTTCTCTTCCTCCTTCCTCTTTGGAAAGTAAGGAGAAATAGCAACACATCATAGCAGCCATTTTAAAAAATCCTGTCACCTTCTGTGCTGGTCATAAGCTGAGATAATAGAAGGGGAACCTTTCTTTTTAGAAAAAAATAATAGTTTTCAGGAGAACTCAATGTCAGCAAAGGGACAGCGTCACATCTGATCATTTTTGCATACAATTGAAGTAACCCCCCCTTTTTTCCCTTCTTTCGACAGTTCACCTCTTGTCCGATACAATTCAGGGTGTCACAGCAACGGTCACCGGGGTACAATATCAACAGTCTTGGCTTTGTATCATGTAAGTACACATTGTTTTTGATATTTCACTCCCAGCTTTGTTGAGTCTGTTTGTTGCAGAGTTTTTATGGGGCTGTACTGTGTTTTTTTGGGGGGGGGGTGTTAATTCCTTGGTGCAAGAGAAGTTTTTCCAAGGTGGGGTGACGGTGAAGGAACAGGTTTACAATAGGGCACAACTATTTATCAGCTCCATTTGGCATTTTTGCGAATAGGTGTCAGCATTGTGTTACAATATATTCATGCATCAGCCCACTAAGAAACTGTAATTTCTGCATCAGCCCACTAAGAAATCCGGTTTTCCAGAGGCTGTTGTGTTCAGAAACACAGTCTCTCTCCCAAAGTACAGTGGGGTCTTGACTTGAGAACTTAATCCGTATTAGAAGGCGGTTCTCAAGTCAAAAAGTCTGTAAGTCAAGTCTCCATTGACCTACAGTGCATTGAAAACCGATTAATCCCGTAACAGGCCATTTTTGTTCCATTTTGGTTTTTTTCTGTTCTGTAAGTCAAATCTCAGTCTGCAAGTCAAACCTACATTTTGCGGCCAGAGAAGTCTGTAACTCAAAAAATCTGTAAGTCAAGCCGTCTGTAAGTCAAGGGTCCACTGTAACTCTTTGCTGTCATGATTGATTCCTGGTCAGTCTAATTCAACCTGGTACTTTCTAGATGTGTCGGACTCTGCTGGCTGGGGGATTAAAGTAGTTCCAGTCAAACACAGCTGGAAAGAACCAAGTCATAGAGAATTTACATAGATCAGAGGTTCTCAGTTGTGGATTAACACAGTTAGCTTAGGTGGGATAAATTCTCATTGCTGGCTTTCATTATAATTGTGGTTATTTGCTATCAAGTCTCATCCAACTTAGGATGCCTCTAATAGGGTTTTCAAGATAAGAGATATTTAGGAAATGGTTTTAGCAGTGCAACACACACACACCCCAGTGTGTTTCCTGTGCCGAGGGAGGGTTTGAACCCAGGTCTCCAGAGCCCACCACTCCATCCAGTACACTGTATAGGACCTAAATCTTATTGCAGAAAACAACATGTAAGGCAATGGTACAAGTGTTGTTTGCTTCCCCCAGGCTGGACATCACACACTGAATTATGCTGTTAGTCACACACGGTGGGGGAAAGGATTTGATCCATGGCGGACAGCCTGAGTAATACCTCCCACTGTTTGTGTGATTGCCCGTACATGAGTGTGCTAAGCAGATAGAAGTCTCTAAGTGTGATGCCTCATCTTCCACTAACTCCTATCTGTGATGGATTACATGGCTTTTGATCGCAGGTGATAGTCATGTATAAAGATGGCCAAGCAGTTTGTGCCGATTCGACAGATGGCCGAACACGTATTCTGCAGTTCCGCACCCCGCTGTGTCCAGTGGGTGCCCACTCAGAAGCGGCGTCCAAGTTTCCCTGCCCCATGTCCTCCAGTCCGTGCCTCTGAATGGACACCAACCAGAGGGGTGGGGTGTGGAACCATGGAATACCTGCTTGGCCGTCCAACAAACCTACTGAACCCTCAGTTTGTGCCCAGCTCTAAGCACTTGAGATATTCAGCATTTCTTCTCCTCCGCTCTTTTCCGTGCTCACCAACTTCCTGTTTGCAATAAACAGAGTAGTAGGGTGTCTTATAAGCAAACCATTGGCTTTCTCAGAAAAAAAGGAGAATTCTTGAGTCTGTCATGGTGGGAGTCCGTTAGTCCTTCAAAAGATCAGTGTAAGAGAGGTTTATTTGCTTGTTTGAGTTATATCCAACCTTTTCGCTTAAAACTGGAACCCATCTGCAGCTCAGAAGAGAAAAGAATGGCCACCAATGCAGACGGTGTTGAACTAGAGGATCTGATGGTCTGGATTTAATATAAAGCAACTTCTTCTGTTGCTGGTTTTGGTAATTTCCTTATAAGTAAACAAGAGATTCCTTTCAAAAATCGGTTGCTTTCATACATGGTTAAGTCAAGGAGTTCAGGAGCCAGGATATAACAAGCTCAGAGCTTAGAAGTAAATACTTACAAGTAACAAATTACTTGTAATTCTTATAGATTACTAATAATTAATTGCTTTTTTACAGTAACTAAGGGAATACTTTTATATTTTGCATTCATTACATGAATCACATGATCTTAGTTACCTTACATGAATAACTTTAGGAGGAATAAAGTCTTTCTGCAAAGGAACTGTATCTGTTTTGGTTATTCTGTAGATGCCTCAGGTGGCCCCACTATCTGGGTATGTTTCCCACTAAAGACCAGCAGCCTGCAGTATTTTGATTTTTTTAATTAACTGTTAATTGATTTTTGAATATCAAGTAATTTGTTTTCCTTGTTTAATTTTAAGAGTTTGAGATTAACTTTAAAATTAGCCACTAAAATGGCAATTGACATCTAGAGGGGATTAGAACCAATTTCCCTTTAAACTAATTTTGTCTCTTCTGAACACAACCAGCTATGTACAAGAAGACAATTACAGTATTGATCATGTGTACAAAGCCACTTTGGACAAATTTGATTGTGAAAGAATTTGAGAAACAGTAAGCCTAGATGTACTGTTTTTTGTGGGTTTCGTACGTGGAGTGCTCGCTTTTCTTAGTGGAATTGGTATCTTGGGGTTTAATCAATTCATTAAGCAAATGTGTTTCCATCCTAAATATTTTCCCAGTGCGAAAATGATACAGACTCTGCAAATATCTTTTATTTAAGCATTTTCTTTTGCCCACAATGCGTTCTCAACTTCCAAGCTGTCCTAGGGGTAGGTCTTGGGTGAAAAGAATACAGTGGTGCCCCGCATAGCGACGTTAATCTGTTCCGGATTAATCGTCACTATGTGGAAACATTGTTAAACGGAACGGAAAAACCCATAGGAATGCATTAAACTTCATTTAATGCGTTCCTATGGGGCCCAAACTCACCGTTCAGTGAAGTTCCTCCATAGCACCGCCATTTTCGTGCCCTCGGTAAGCAAGGAAACCGCGAGAAAATGGTTGCGGTGGCCATTTTGGACACCCGGCGGCCATTTTGGAACTGCCGATCAGCTGTTTTAGGAACATCGCAATGCGAAGATCGGTAAGCGAAATGCTTACCGATCATCACAATGTGATGTTTTGCCCATTAAAACATCGCAATCCGATCGCATTAGCGATCTAAAAAAATAGATCGCTATGCAGATTCGTCGTTAAACGGTGTGCTCGTTATGTGAGGCACCACTGTAACATTTTCTTCTGCAGTGAGGACAAACGAGGTATCTTCGAGGTTGCCAACCTTGAGTCCCAGGATCTTCTTGGGCTACAACTCCAAGAAATCCTGGCCAATACGAGCTAGCGGTGAAGGCTTCTGGGAGTTATAATCCAAGAAAGTAGCTTTCCTAAGCTGCTGAAAGGACTCTTTTGATAGAATGCATGACCCAAGTGATGGTATTCTTTCCACAGATCCTGTTGGTTCCATGGGGAATTTTCTCCCTTACCTCCTGTGGTTCCACCCAATTTAATAAGTATGGGTACGTTTGTGTTTTTTGCTCATGGCTTGGTTGATCCGTGGATGGACTAATTGAAAGAGAGACTGCGATGAAGCTGGTGGGCTGTTATTTTATTCTTGAATTAAGAGAAGCTTTTAATAGCTTAGCCAACTGGGGGACAAACTATAATGGTGTCTTTAAAACCCATAAATGCAGGGTGTGAAAGGCGAAATCATTAAAACACTTGGAATGGGTCAGCTGAAAGAAAAATCTGCTCCCTCTTTTTTAAGGGCCGAGGAGCAGGAGGAGAAAGTTCCGTGTAGGTTTTCCAGCCATGGGTGTTCCGCAACCCATCATCCCTTTCAGGAGCAGCACCGCTGAGCAAGCTCTGATGTGCTACAAGGAGAACGGTGTGCATCTATCATCTCCGTTGTCAACAAAGAGGGGATTAAAGCTGCACGAAGCCAGTGCTGCACACAGCGGGAGAGAATTGTGTTTGTGGCTTAGAAAAGGAAAGGGGGGGGTCTTCTGTTATGGCGTAAAAAACTAAAGCTACCGAGAAATATTTTTTTTAATATTTTGCATACATTCTCGCTCCCTCCTTTTCAAAGACACAAAAATGCCCCTACGAGCCTTTCCTCCCTTTACTCTGCCTGCAAAATACTGCAGCGAACACTTGATTTTTTTTTTTAACAAAGCAGTCTTGATGATATCTTTGGAAATGGACTGGCCAGCATACGGCTAGCGTGTTCTTGCTTTCAGATATGCACACCCTCTCCGAAATGTGCTGAGTTCTTGGGTGACCATCGCAAGGATGAGGGCCCGACCAAGCCTTGAAACCCGTCAAAAGCCTAGCAGAATTATCTCATTCCGGTTGGTTTGTTTCCCCAAAATGGCCGGTGCAACTTCAGCTGGAACATTCTCTCTGTCGGTTCTGACAATTGCTTTTTCCTTATGCCATCCTGTCACAAATTGGTACCCTCCCTGTGTTTTGAACTACAGTACCCATCGGTCCTTGGGCAAAGTGACCAACAGCGATAGTGAGTGCTTGGATTTCAATAGGGTAACAAACCAAAGTGAACTGCTCATGTATTTCAGGTCAGGGATAGTGAGCTTCTGAGGTTAGCTCATGCAACACCCCTGGGGCTTCAGGGGAGGCATCTCCCTTCCTCAAAGCCCCCTCCCAGATGGTATATGGGGTGGAATACACCTCACCCCACCCCAAGAAATCAGGCTGGGAACCAGCGTGAGCCCTGAGCTGTTCTTCCCCAGAGGCAGCCGGCTGCTTCAGATAAGGAGCAAACATCTGCCTACGCCTGCCTCCTGCTGATGCAGCCAAGAAACATCAGTCCGAGCTCATGAGGGATTTGCTTTACACTTAAGTAAGTGGCAGGTTCACATGCCAACGAAGTCTTTCTCCATCGGAGGGACAGAAAACAGCAATGAAGCTGCATCTGTTATTTAACGCACCAAGATGTTGTCTATGAACATTCGGTGCCATTTAAACGGGCCATTTAAGGTGTGTGTGTGTGTGCCGGGTTCCCCCCCCCCCCGGCGAGCAAGAAATACATGCTGGGACCAATCTGATAAGGCTGGTGGATATGGGGGTGGGGTGGGGGGCACGTGCTTGTAGCTCTCTCCATTTCCTTCACATCATCAAACATGTTCTCTCCTTACGGCCGGTTTCTCATTCATCCGTGCAGAGAGAAGTATTTCGTGCCTTCATGTCCATTGATAGTTTTTGAGAATCTGGGAGTGACTTGACCACCAAAAGCTTATTATGCCTGGTCTTTATGCCTTCGAGAGAAGCCATTCCGCTTCGTAAACCCACCCACCCACCCCATGTTCTTCTGCAGGGTTTATAATTCTGTGGAATGTGATGATTTTGTTGACGGAGAAATTTCAATCCTGGTGACTTAACAACCAGCTGACCTAGAGGATGGCAATGTGGTTTTTTTAAGTCCCCCTGTTCTCATTGTGACAACTCTGGGGGGTGTCTGCTTACGTAGAGGGTTTTGTGCGATTTAATAAGATACAAGTTATTCTTGAATTGAGAGAAGGCTTTTAAGAGCTTAGCAAGTTGGGGGACAAACTTTAATTTTGCCTTTACTGTAAAAACCATAAAGATATAAAAAAATAGGAAAAACACAGGGTGCGGAAATCAAAAATACAGGGTGTGAAAAGCAGAAGCATAAAAGCCCTTGGAACTTGCAAGGTAAAATAAAAGCCTGGTGGTTCTTCTTAAGGGCCTAGGAAGAGAATTTCAGTGTGGAATTTCAAGCCAGCTTTAGATGGTGCAGTGTTTGCCAATTAGGAGATTCAGTGTTCAGAGTTGAGGTTCTGGGATCTTAGTTTTAAGCACAGAGACACACTAGAAGCGCCGCTGGGTGAACAATGCAGACCGTCAGACGCAGTTGGGCTTTGTGTCGCTACTGAGTGTTCGATGCCCTGGAATGTGTTTCTTTTGCACAGCAAAATTTTCAGTGCTTTTGTGATTTTTTTTATGGGTGCTTTTGTGATTCCCATCTTCCATACAGCTGGGCAAAAGAGAACGAAGCGAAAGTGACAGCAAATCCAGAATGTGCTGGTTCTTCTTCGTGGCCCCTGTGAACCACACTATGGGTAACCTGTGCATGCGCGGAGCCTTGTCGAAATATTCTAGAGCTTCTGTGGTAGCAAAGGATAATGCATTAGCATATATCCCTCTCCCCCCCCCCCCCGGTTTATGTACCTTGGCACCAAGGCTCTCCCTTCAGTTTCTTTCAACCGCCACGTTGAGAGCCTCGCTCGTTGCTTCTGTGAGAAATCTGAAAACGAAAGAAGGGAAGTTATTGAACTTATTTTTATTATTATTATCCTTATTATTTTCAAAAGATACGCACCAGCCTTAAGGCCTACTGAACTTGCGGCCTTAAGGTCTTGACTACCTTTGTCTCCAGTTTTACCCAGATAAGGTTAAACGTTTTGTTTGTAGATATTTCTTTTCTACCCAGGGTTGTCTCCCAGTTCCACCTATTCCAACCTTTAGTTCTTCCTTCTGTTTTCCGTCTCCTTCTCCATCAACAAAGGATCCTCCATGCTCTGGATGCAAGTCATGCTCTGGCTTTTACATAGTTCACACTCAATCCTTCAGATGCTCAACTAGACTTTTTATCAGCTACCAACTTCCTGCCAACGGTCTTCAAGTTACCTCTCAGAGAATATCTAACTGGGCTGTGTCTATCATCCAGCTTCCTTATCAGCCTGCTCGCGTTCCAGCGCCACAGAGTATCCGCCCTCATTCTAGGGCGTTGGCGGCATCTACGGCATTTCTTCGGGGTGTCCCCATACCAGACATCTGCACCTCTGCCACATGTTCACAGCCTTCCACGTTTATCCATCACTACACATTGGATGTTCGGCAGTAATCTGATGCTGCTTTTGGGCGTGCTTGTGTTATCATCTATTTATATTTATTTATTATTTATTATTTTATTTATTGGACTTATATACCGCCCCATAGCACTACAAGCACTCTCCGGGCGGTTTACAATTTTAATTATACAGGCTACACATTGTACCTTGGCAAGACACCCTCCTCCAGGTACGGTAGCTTTTTAGTCACCCATAGTGTGATTCACAGAGGCCACAAAGAAGAACGACAGGTTACCCACCTGTAATTGTAGTTCTTCAAGTGGACCTCTGGGATTCACACATCCCGACACGGCCTCCCGACTGTCACACCCTTTTTTTAATTTGGCGGCTGACCTAACTGAAGGGAGAGCCTTGGCGCCAAGGTACATATACCAGAGGGGAGGGTTCTATGCGAATGTATTTGCCTTTTCTCTACCGCAGAACCTCTAGAATCTTCCGACACAGTGCAGGTTACACATATGTGAATCACAGAGGTCCAATTGAAGAACTACAATTGTAGTGATGGATGGAAGTGATTGCTGAACCATAAAGAAGGCTGACTGCCGAAGAATGGATGCTTTTGAATTGTGGTGCTGGAGGAGACTCTTGAGAGTCCCCTGGACTGCAAGGAAATCAACCTTGAATGTTCGCTGGAAGGACAGATCCTGAAGCTGAGGCTCCAATCCTTTGGCCATCTCATGAAAAGAGAAGACTCCCTGGAAAAGATCCTGATGTTGGGGAAAGTGCGAAGGCAAGAGGAGAAGGGGACGACAGAGGACGAGATGGTTGGACAGGGTCACTGAAGCTACCAACACAACTAAACAACAACAAAAAGCTGTTGTTTGCTTCCAGTTTGCCGAAAACGCTGCCACTTTCCTTTCGACTGAAGTCTAATAGTGAAAAGATCGGTCTCCTTCGAGCGCAGTTATTAGAAGTAGGAAAAGAGAGGGTTATTTATTTTAGTAAAGCTGCAGAGTGGCCAAGTTACAGGCAAAAATAGCCATTGGCCAGCTTTAAAGTAGCTGCTACAGTGCTGCACCAGTAAGCCAGCCAGTGAAGTTGTCCTTGTGGGGGATGAGGGATGATCTGTGACCCAAGAGGCAACGGGATACGTTCTGGAACAAGAGATGGGATTCCCTCTGAGCCAACACTTGCTGGCCGAGCAGCAAGCGAAGAAGCTGGCAGAGAGCCGTTTTGCTTTTTTCTGAACCATTAATCTCCAGAGGACACATTTTCCCACCTCTGGTGTAGCCCAAAATGTGCTGAAGAATGCTGAAATATTCCTGCATTGGATTGAAAAGTAATTTTCTGCCTGGACTCGGGAAGCGGCTTCTGTGGTTTGGGGTTTGAATTACTGAGAAGAAGCCAGATCATTAGCATACAGTATTTTAGAAGAAGCAGGCTGTTTCGTCTAAGATGTTTGAAATGCCATAATTAATGAGATGCTATGCCCTGGAATAATGCAGTAGAATGCTTTCTGCGCGCTTTATGTTCTATTATCTTGCCATTCCCTCATGGTTGTTGAATTCTACACTCTCGTACACGCATAAATACACACAGAAAGAGAGAGAGAGACCTCCATAGCATCCACAAAGCTCTTCTCCAGCAGCACATTTCAAGCAAATCCCTTTTTTGGTCAGCTTTTTAAAGAGAGACCTTAGTGTGTTAATAATATGTGAGAAACACCCCCCCCCCCGACAAAGCTCTTATGTGGTCTCCTTGAGCGTTGCTAAAGCCATTCCTCCCGTAACATGTATATCCAGTTTTCCTCCTGTTCTGCCTTTATATTTTATCTATTTAGAGCCTGTCTTGTCCATCTAAAATGGCAAAACCAAGGCTGTTGTAGTTTCAACATAACATGAGGACAAGTAACATGTGGAAAAGCCACAATGATAAGAAAAGTGGAGGTCGGTAGGAAAAGCGGAAGACCGAGCATAAGATAGATTCACAAAGTACGCTTAAAGCAGTTTGCAATGCGATTATGCAAGCTATACCTTGCCACCCCCACTCCAAGTGAACTTTTATTGACATCCAACAGATGGAAGACTGAGTCAAACCTGACCCGACTCCCTGAATCTGCTGGGATCGAACTCAGGTTTATGAGCAGAGCCTTGACTGCAGTACTCCAGTTTAACCACTGTGCCAAGAGGCTAAATTTCTCTTTTGAAGCCGCTGGCTTTTTAAAAACCCTGATAAAGTTCCAATAGAATGAAGGATGCAGGAGAAGAACAATCTCTTGAATGGCTGGATGAAATCAGATTCCATGTTCTTTGCTCCAGAGGAAGAATGGCTATCAGGGTCTGGCGGGTATACAGTGGTGAATAAGAAATGACTGTTGGAAATGCAACAAAATGTTGCCGTGTGCAGTGTTTTTGTTGATGAAACTTTATTCCATGCTTCGTCCGATCTAATCTGCTCCAACTCTTCTGTCTACATGGCCACTGGGCGTGTTCTGTCTACAGTGGGCTGTTTTGAGCACATACACACAGGTTCATAGTTCTCCAATGCCATCTCGTACAATTGATGTGTCCATGGATGATGATGATGATGATGATTGTCACCACGACCATCATCATCTTAGAGCTGCAGATTTGGAAGGGACCCTATGGATCATCAAGTCCACCTCTGTCAAGGAGACACAGTTGGGGGAATCGAATTCACAACCTCTGGCTTCACAGCCAGAGACCCTAAACTACTGTGCCATCCCCTCTCTGTGTGTGTGTGTGTGTGACAACCCTTAGTGCCTTAATTTATTTGTTCAGGTCAGAAAAGCTTCTGGCAACGTCCAGACAAGGGATGTGGCGTGACCCCCTTTAAAGTTCTTCAAGGCATCAAACTTGGTTACTTTTTGTGGCAATGAGATTTGCAAATCAGTTTTACACCAATGCACAGTGCTTTATTACTAGAACTATTGTACATTCCACAGGTTAAAAAAAAATCATCCTGAGAAAGAGGAATCCTTCTCATTGATTTGCTGTTCCTATAAGAAAATAACATATTTTTTAGTCCAGCATGCCTGTGACGGACAGAGAAAAGGATCACTGGCGAAGGACTGACTTGAGTTGTTGTGCATCAGTCGGATGAGCTTTGAGCCACTGGGATACAGTGGGTTCTTGGGGGCCTCTGTCTGCATTTAAGATGATGACAGTTGAGCGGGTAGCATCAAGAGTTTTGTGCCTTGTTCTATTGGAAAATGTTCAATGACGTTTTGGCAGGACAATCAGTTACGTCAATAGGCCATTGTTTGTGGCTGTACTGCTTGTCCCACCTGGGCAATTTCACGGACTCTGATCATTCGTTAACATTTTTGGCTCAAGTAGCAGGGAGTGCTTTCTCTTCGGCTGTTATTTTCCTGTTGCCTTCTCCCTTTGGCCACCTGCATCCCTTCCTCCAACCCACTGATCTCCCCGGTCAGCTCTCGTAAGTCACTTCCTGGCTGACTCATTCCACAAATCGATTCGTGAATGGGCCAAAACATCTAGAACTTTTTTGTTTTTTTTTCACCGAGGCAGGTGAAATTTTTGTAGCTAGTAATCAGCCAAATTTCAGACAGCTAGCATCAGGGGTATGCGTATAAGACCCATTTAAAATTTCGTTTTGCACCCTTGATCCGAATCCGTTTTGAATGTACCAGTTCGTAAATTCTCTTTACTTCATTCTACTTTGATCACAATCAAAATGGGACCAGTTAGGCTCAGAATTCAAGACTTGTCAGGATCTGGTCCGCAGCCATACTTTTCACAATATGTAGTAATGGCCCAGTTCATACTTCATGACAAACTGGTTTCTTCCTCGGCCTTGCTATGAGAGAAATGAGCACAGGCATGAGATCCTACTGGATCTGAGCAGAGGTCAGAAAAAGTTATCTGGGAGAGTCTGGGAATTGCAGCCCAGTTTTTTTGGATTTCTTGAGTCTGTCACTGAATATCTTCAGTCCATGGTTTGACTAGCCACTTCTGCTGTAAGATGGGTTAGTCGTTAAGTCATTAAGTCATGTCTGACTCTTCGTGATCCCATGGACCAGAGCATGCCAGGCCCTCCCGTCTTCCACTGCCTCCCGGAGTTGGGTCAGATTCATGTCTGTAGATGACGCTGTCCAACCATCTTGTCCTCTGTCATCCCCTTCTCCTCTTGCCTTCACACTTTCCCAGCATCTGGGTCTTTTCCAGGGAGTCTTCTCTTCTCATGAGATGGCCAAAGTACTGGAGCCTCAGCTTCAGGATCTGTCCTTCCAGAGAGCGCTCAGGGATGATTTCCTTCAGAATGGATAGGTTTGTTCTCCTTGCAGTCCAGGGGACTCTCAAGAGTCTCCTCCAGCACCTAACAATTCAAAAGCATCAATTCTTCGGCGGTCAGCCTTCTTTATGATGGCTGGATGGGTAAACACATCCAATCTTGTTCAGTTTCAGAAGCTAAGCAAAGTCAGGCCCAGTTAATGCTTGGACAGGAGGCCATGAGAGTATAGGAGGGATCTCCCATGTAGGGCAAATAAATAGCCCTGTCTGAAGCCCAAGAGAAACACTGGTGATACCAGACTGGATGAACCCATGAAATGCAGATATCCACATTCTTAACTCTTCTAACTTATATTGTAGGATATTCATGGGAATAACAATGAGCTTCCTACATAAGCTACCTGGACCTCCAAAGAGGAATGGTGGAATACAAGTGTGAGGCATCAGCCATGCTGAGGATGATGGAGTAGACCTTTGCACTAATACATTTTAGCATTTCCTCATTAGGCATGTACACCTCTATGAACCTCCCTGAATTAGCTCAAAGCCTGTATTTTCTGGCATTCTTTTTTTTCCTTTTAAGCCAAAGTAAGAATCATTATTGTTCCTAGCGTAAACATGGAGAAATGTCTATCCGCCCACCCGACGTATAATCAAGATGCAGTTAAAAACACAATCCCAGTATACTCTGCCTTTCTTCTTCGTGGTGAAATCTTTCCTGGATATATGGGTTTGAGTCATGTGATGAGTGTACAGAACGGTGACGTGACGCTTTCCCCAGCTGTCCCATACCTGGTGTCCTCCAGATGTGGGGGCTTGAGGTGGACATCACATCTGGAGAGCCTGAGATTGGGGGAATCAGGTTTCAATGCTCAGGTTTCTCTTAAGGTCCTCTCCTCCTCCTTTCCGGTTTCCTCCTTTTGCTACCAGGGAACCCTAATCTCTCTGTCTCAAAGGATGCCTACATGTCTTAGATCCCTTCTATTTCCCCCATATGTTTTCCTCTTTCAACTCCCAGGAATTTTTAATCATGGCACCTAAAGCCTTAAAAATGAACATGCCGACTCGCGAAATAAACAAAATACCGCACAGCAAATATTACCTTAACAGCACCCTGCTCGGCTCTCACACCTAGCTCTGCTCGTTGAATATGCATGAGCATTAAAATGATCTGCAAAGCTAGACAGTTTGACAGATAACCTTAATTCAGTCGTCTGTTCATCTGTTGCATTTCACTGCGACAAACACAAATAGGCACAAGAGGGTGAAAGTGCAGTCAGAATTAAACATGGGGATGATATTGGGATGTTGAGTTTAACATCTGGAGCCAATTATGTAAATAAAATGTTCTGTTTATGTATCTATTGGCAGAATTTAATTGTAGATTTTGCCCCCCGCCCTATTATTAATGCATTAAAGTCTTCAAGCTAGAGCCTTCAGTGTTATCCCTAATAGCTGCTCCCCTTCCTGTCTGTTTGTTGGCACAGATACTCCCAATTTCTGATTTTTTAGGGAGATGGGTTGTATTTTTATAATTGTGAATCATAGGATAATGAAGTCGGAAGGGGCCTCTAAGGCCATTGAGTCCAACCCCCTGCTCAGTGCAGGAATACAACAAAGGATATCTGCCAGGTGGCTGTCTAAGTTTCCCTTGAATGTCTCCAGCGTTGGGAGTGCTCACTATCTTCTGAGGTCATTGGTTCCACAGTCGTACTGCTCTAACAGTTAAGAAGTTTTTCCTGATATTCAGCCTAAATCTGACCTCCTGTAGCTTGAGCCCATTATGACGTGTCCTGAACTCTGGGATGATCGAGAACAGATCCTGCCCTTCCTCTGTAGGACTACCTTTCAAAAAGTGCTACCCTATCTCTCCTCAATCTTCTTTTCTCCAGGCTAAACAGGCCCAATTCTTTCAGCCTTTCCTCATAAGGCTTGGTTTCCAGCCCCCTCCATCATCCTTGTTGCCCTCCTCTGAACTTGTTCCAGTTAAGCATCCTTTTCGAAGCGCGGTGTCCAGAACTGGGCATAGTGCTCAAGATAAAGCCTAACCAGTACCAAATAGAGGAGAACTAATACCTCGCGGGATTTGGAGACTATATTTCTTTTAATTGTGGCCCTGTTGGAATGTAATCAGCTGATTCTGAAATGGTGAAGAAAGGTGGCTTTTCCATTGCATTGACAGAAAAACTAAAGCATTATATCTGATGTTGAGAAGGAAAATAATGGGAAGGAAGTGGCCCTTATGCTCAGAGCTGGGAAATACTGTACTGTATTTTTTAGTAGAATTCTCAGAATCCCCCAGCCAATATGGCCAGAACCCATGGGGATTCTGGGAGATCTAGGCCGAAAAAGGAATGCTTCCACAATCTGTGTGACTTAACTCACGTTTTTAAGGCAAGAACTAGGAGCTTCAATTAGTACCTTTAATGGACAGGCAGTCCAGATCAAATAAGACTGGTTATGTATTCGCGAACAATGTATCACAACAATACTCCCACAACAAAAAACACACTGATCACCATAAACACCCATCTCCTGAAAAGGACAAAAAGCTGATCCCACAGCTATAAATACTGCACTCTCAGACAAACTGCACCAGAGCACAGAGTGCTACTCCTGTCCTCTGAAGATGCCAGTCCCAGAGACTGGCGAAATGTTAGGAAGAACAACCTTCAGAACATGGCCAAAGAGCCCGGAAAATCCACGACATCCACAAGTCTGGTTATGTTCCCCCAGTCCAGATCAAAAGGCCAGAATTATATTCTTCATCTATCGTGTCCCAGAAAGTATTTTAGAGGTTGCATTTTGGATCAACTGGACATTTCTGGATGCTTTCCCCCAAAATTTAGAGTGCTTTGAATAAATCTCAGAACCATAAATAAACCCCTTCATTCCAGAAACTGGCTTTTTGAAGTACAGTTATGGGACAATGATGAGTATCTTCCATTTTTCTGGTTGAGAGGGAGATAATAATACAGTAGTAATCTTCCTGACCAACAATGGGTTACTATTACTATTATGTGCCTTTATCATTGTCTTGTGACTTGTTGATAATTAAAATAGGCCGAGTTTGGAATTTCCGTCACAAAGTGGATCAGTTGGAAATTTCAGAAAGCTGAAAAGAGAGGGAAAAAAAATCTTTTGCATGTTGTCGAAATTTAAACTGGTCTTAGCAATATGATGGAAATGTGATCAGATTTGTTTTGTATGTACCCTTGGCTGTTTTAGTTTGCATAAATAAAGGAAATTCACTATCAGAGCGTCAATCAAAAAGGCCATTCACCATTCAAAGCTTTCATGTGGATTTGCTTACACTCTAGTTAATGGTACCCGTGGAAGGAAGGAATTTCAGCTTTGTGGGAAGAAGAACCTCATGTCTCAAGAAAAAATTAGATTGGGTCGCAAGTTGAGGTCAAAATTAGGAGGGGATAGGATATGTGCCCCCCCTCCCATTTTTTCCGGATCTTCCAGTAGCCTCTGGTTTTGCCCAAGATGAATGCTGGAGCCAAATGTCATCAAGATCCTTCAAAGTTCGCTGCTTCTGAGTCTGAATAACAGAGTTACTTCTGACTTTTAAAATCGGTGTTTATTATTTGGCAAATGCTTCGTTTGTGAAAAGCAGTAAAAAACCTTTTTTTGGATGTGTTTTCCCAAGATTAAGAAAAGAAGTGACTGGGAAATAGGCATGAGGCAGGCTGGGTGAAAAGGAATCCACAGTATTCTTTTAAAAAACCTTCTTCGTTTAATCATTCTCCCGTTAAGCCATTCATGTAATGGAGAGGATTTACATATATTTTCCCCAAAGTGCTAGATAGGTTTGGGCAGTTTGCACTTAATCTGTCCTTCTTCGCCTCTCAATGTAGGCTTAAACTGCTAAAATCATTAACCAAAGCCTTAGGGGAGGAAGGCTTGCTGCTGTACAGATTTGAGAAATCACGAGAATGCATGATGCTTGTAGCCAGACCTCAGTGTGCTGTCTGGTGGCCTCTTGACATCCTTGTCTCAGCCAGCCATTACCCCCAAGCTAGTCAATAAAAGTTCCTTTTTAAGGCTTGCCGCTTCCAGAAGTGTTCCAAGCAGTAACTTTTCCAAGCAGACCAATATAGCTCTTTTCTTAGCTCAGTTTTCTGTGTTACCTCTGCAAATACTGCAGCCAGTATTCTGTACTCTGTGGCATCTCAGCATGATCAGACTACACTGATCTCTTTATTTATTTTTCTTTATCAGTTGAGGCTTTATTAAAGTTTGGTTTTGGTAGTTCTGCCAAGTGTCTGGGATAACTTTGTCATTCCTCCCTCCGCCCCATGGCCAGTTTCATTGAATTCAAGCCTGCTATCTAGACATCTGGCACTCACTGCTGCATGAGATTATTCCTGAGTTAGGAGATGGGAAAACACTTAAGAGGTGAAAGAAAATCTTAATTTGAATTTTTAGCATATTTTTCTGTGTACACAAAATTAAGAAATCTAAGCAGGGCTTAGCAAGTGGAGGGGGAAAGGGATCAAAGGGCTGCAGGATCACTTTGATCGCTGCTTTGAGAGGGAAAGGGATCAAAGCAATCCCACAGCTGCATGATCACTTTGATCCCTTTCCCCCTTGTGCAACCCATGGGGCTTAGCAAGTGGAGGGGAAAGCAGGGATCAAAGTGTGGCAGGATCGCTTTGATCCCTGCTTTCCCCCTCCACTTGTTTTTGTTCTCTCCTCAGCTTAATTCCGTGCATAAGATGAACCTCAATTTTTAGTCTAATGATTTTAGACAAAAGTATCATCTTATACATGGAAAATACAGTAATTGCCTTTCTTGTTTTATAGTCCTAAGCACGCTAAACCATCACGTTTTCACGGAAATCTCTAGAAATATTTCGAAAGAACGATGGAATTCTTCTGGTTCAGCTCTCCAAGGCTTACAGAAATTCCTGTATCTAATATGTCAAAGGCTTAGCAAATCTCACATCTGTCCGTGACATGCCCAGCCACTGTTTTTCTGGGGTTAAAAGAGGAAGTAGTAACCCAAAGGGTAAATAGTTCTTTTTTTACTATCTTGGGTGTCTTACTTCCTGCCCAATTTTGGATGAATTTCGTATATCAAAATTTCATAGTTCAGCAAATTTCTGGTCTTAAATAATTCTGTGACTGAAATCCTGTTGCTTACCAGAGTAAGTTGCACTAAAATAGGCCCATAGAATCTGTGGGGATTGGTCGAGTCAGCCCTTTCATAAGTTTGACTTATTTAATTAATTAATTAATTAATTAATATGCCGCCCACACTACCCAGAGGTCTCTGGGCGGCTTACAATAATTAAAATTCAACACAGTAAAAGATAAAATAATTAAAATACAATTAAAATTGCCATCAGACCCACAGCTAATATTATTTCAATTAAAAGCCTTCTGGAACAGGAAGGTTTTGACATGGCGCCGAAATGTCATCAGCGTCGGCGCCAGACGAATCTCAGTCGGGAGGGCATTCCATAGTCTGGGGGCAGCTGCCGAAAAGGCCCTTTGTCTACAAACCGTCCCTCTTACCTCCTTAAGGGATGGCTCTTTCAAAAGGGCCCCCTGGCTAGATCTTAACTGCCGGGTAGGTTCATATGGAAGGAGTTACACCTAGAGTAGCTCCATTTCACTCAAAGAAATTTAAGGACTTGACTTACCAAACCCCCAGTGAACAACAGGATTTGAGCCATCGTACAACTATTACTAACCCTTCCACGTTTATCCTCCTGAAAAGAGCCTGGTATTCCATTGTGTTACTTGTTTTGGGGTGAACAGATTTCCTTTAAAAAAAAAAATCTTCAAATGGCTCGTGGAATGGTCTAAATTTTTATACTCCTGAAAAATTCCATTCAAACACAGCAATCTTAAAGTAGCATTAACTACCTAGATTGGTCTGTGCGAACGTTATAGGTGAAAACAAAAAAAATGAAAATAGAACAAATTAAAAAGACAAAAACGTGATGGAACCTGAAAGATTAACTATTATATTTTCACGTGGGCTTCCGTAGACAAGGCCACTTCCTCATAAACTTACTAGAAGACGTTACTCGCTCCATGAGCAAGACAGTGTAATTCCCACTTATTCTTTACTTTGAAACTTTCTCAAGTCTTCCTTATAGAACGGAGACAGGTAAATTGCCACAGGTGACTCGGTTATCCTTCCAAGCTGCGGTTGCTGCAACATTTGCATGGCTTCTTCCTTTGAAAATAATCTTTTTTTTCTTCCCCCAGTTGCACTATAAAGTCCCTTCAGCGCCGTCACGTGTGCATCAGCCGGCTGGAAAGGCCCCAGAACTGGGGGGAGAACTCTTGCGAAGTCAGATTCGTCATTCTGGTGCTTGCTCCTCCAAAAATGGTAGGCTTCTCTCCAATTTCAGCTTGACACATTTTTCTCCCTCTCCTTTGGAAAGGGGTGGCAAGTTACTTCTGAGTCCTCTTGCACCTGGAAATCCCTGGACAGTGCTCTATACATTAGAATCAGCATGCAATTATTATTTGCGGGCTCAGGTTTCAGTTGAACATCAGGAAAAACTTCCCAACTGTTAGAGCAGTTTGACAATAGAACCCATGATTTCAGGAGGTAGTGAGCGCTCCAACGCTGGAGGCATTTCAAGAGAAAATTGGGTCACCCTCTGTCCGATCTGCTTTGATTTGGATCCCTGCCTTGAGCAAGGGGTTGGACTAGATGGCCTTAGAGGACCCTTCCCATGCCATGATTCTATATTTTGCAGCTAACCTTCTTAGCACAGAGTAGAGCTACGTTTTTAAAACCACAAAACATAGTGAAACATTGGTAGCAATAATGTCAGCAAAGAATACTTTAAAACCCAGCGTTTACTTGAAAGCATGCAATAATGGGGATGAGTCTGTGAGCAAGTTTTGACAGTTCTGGCCATCAATACCTGTGCGAATCATTTGGCAGATTACAGAGGGTGAGGTAGTTGAATACTGGATGATTGTTTACTACATACAAATAGGTTTTTTGTCTTAAGAAACACTCAAAAATGTCATATGTATCAGCCTGCTCTATACCAGCAATCTGAAATGGAACAGCCACAGTTTCCGTCTACAGGGAATGACCAACGTGGCTAGGTAGCTTGGAAAGGTGTTAAATAAATTCATGGAAGACTGTAAACACAATGAGGAGCCTCCAATTAAAAGGCTGTAGAAAACTGAATTAAAAGGCATAAGGGCTACATTGGCTCGGGCTTGTCGTGAGAATGGCTGATGATCAGATTGCAAAACATCTCCTGGATGGAGAATTAGTGCAGGGAAATCGCCCCAGAGGGAGACCACAACTGTGATACAAGGACATCTGCAAGCGGGATCTGAAGGCTTTAGAAATGGACCTCAACAGATGGGAAACCTTAACCTCTGACCGTTCAGCCAGGAGGCAGGCGGTGCATCGTGGCCTCTCCCAATTGGAAGAGACCCTTGTCCAGCAGGCCGAGGCCAAGAGGCAGTCCCGAAAGCAGCCAAATCTGGGAACCAGACAGGGGACAGACTGTCTTTGTCTTCAGTGTGGAAGGGACTGTCACTCTCGAATTGGCCTTCTCAACCACACTAGACGCTGTTCCAAGTCCTGCTTTCCAAGCACGTGACCCTCATCTCTCAAGACTGAAGGATGCCTCATCTATCTAAAGGGCTAGTGATAGTTAATTCTGATTACTTTTAATTCATGCCTTTTTTCTGGGCTCATCTGGTGTCCATTGTTACATGTTGTCAAATCACTTCCAGCTCACGGCAACCTAAACCATGAGATAAATAATGAGTGGTTTTACTGGTTCCCATGACCGAACAAAGTTTTGAACCCAGGTCTTCTGAGTCCTGGCCTGTCACCTACACTGTGCTGGCTCTCCTCTAGTGTACACTGCAATTTGAAATAAACTGATAGAGTTGGTATCTGAGCAGGTCTACTCCACTGTTTCACACAGCTTGCCCGCCTTCTGTGTTACGCCTCAAACTCCCCCTTTTGCCGACTGTGGATTTTGAGCAGCAATTGTGTGACTCCCTTCTTGCTGAAGTTGTGAAATTCTGGTTGGCAATGAGACCAATTTTCTCAGTATTTGATAGGTGATAACTCCTGAGGACAGCATATTTGTGGTTTATGTTTAAATATCATATTCAATATTAGCTGTGACCTGCTTCTTCAGTCTCATGCCTTCAAGATATTTGGGACTACAAGCCCCATTACACCCACCCAGGTGTTAAAGGATGATGGAAACTGTTATCCAACATGTCTAGAGGCAAGAATCCTGGGGGAGGGAGGAAGAGTGAGCCAGGAAATCCTATAAAACTCAGGCTGTTGTGCCGGTATTTGAGAATAACCAGTAAATATCTTTTGTTTACCCCAGAAAAGTACTAAAACTGCCACAGAGGTGGGCCGGACGTTTGCCACTATGTTCTCGGATATCACCTTTCGACAGAAGCTTTTGGAAACAAAAACAGAAGAAGAATTCAAGGAAGCGTTGGTCCACCAGCGTCACCTACTAACGGTGGTTAACCAGAGGCCCTCAGCGGTGACGGATGGCCACAAGACACACGGCCACAAACCTCTGAAGGTGCGTTTGCTGAAAATACTGTTCCTCTGCGCGCCACGAGTTTGAAATCTGCCTCATGGGAAGGGACAGCTTTTTCCATGAGAAAGAGCGCCGTGGCCACTGGATGCTCGACCAAAAACTTTGGTCATGAGCCGATCCAGCCACTGAGTTGTGCGCAATTCTTTAAGAGTTGCTACCTGGTTGTGCCCTTCCAGTTGGCAAAGCTGTAGGGACAGAGTAGACCTCAGGGCGTTCCCTCTCGGTCCCAGAACGACATGGGGCTTCTGGCCAAGAGGACGACCCAAAGCAGAATGTCTGGAGCAGTTTTGCTCAGAAAAAAAAACATGACTAAGTTAGGGACCTGACAGGAGGGTATAAAACTATGGACGGTGCAGAGAAGCCCAAGAGCAAAGAGGAGAAATGTCTTCTTTTTCTTCAAGCCCGTGCTTGAAGTTTTCCAGTGAAGCTGAATACTCGGGAGATTCAGGAAGGCCAAGACAAAGCACTTCTTGGCACAAGGGCGCATTTAAACTGTGGAACTTCCTGCCACAAGATGTAACCATCAACAACTACAACGTGGGCAGCTTTGAAGTGTGGGGGTGATGGTTTGGGAAGATTCATAGAACTATCAGGAGCTAGACGTTACAAGGGAGGTAGTCCTATAGGTTACCGCCAGACCAAGAAGCCGTGTGTCTCTCAGAAGGAAATCCTATTAGTGGGTTTCCCAAAGAAGTCTGATTAACCCCTGTGGGAAGAGAAATGCTGGACTAGAGATGTCTTTGTTGGACTAGAAGGCTGGGCTCTTCATTTATATTCATACGTGTGCATGAGATGTCGCTCGGTGGTAGAGTCCATCTTTCACATTCAAGGAGGACCTGGATCAACTCCTAGCTTCACGGAGTGGGATGGGGAAAGACCCTGCCTGGAGGGTTGGTGGCACTCAAGTGTCTACAGCTCTTGGCTAGAGGGGTCTGACTCTGAGCCAGATTATAGGTTGCAGATGCTGTGGTGCCTCGACTTACGACCATAATCTGTTCCAGAGCATGGATGTTACTCAAAATGGTCGTAAGTCGAAGCACAAGCACACAGCAAGCCTGGTCGGAAGGCGCTGGGGCTTTAAAAAACAACAACACAAAAATAAACAGTAAGGCAAGCTCCATCACTGGGGCTTCAAAAAAAACATAACCAAAAATAAATTGCAAAGCAAGCCCCGAAGGTGCTGGGACTGCAAAAAAATAATAAAATAAAATAAAACCAAACCAAAAATAAACAAAGGAGCAAGAAAAAAAACACAGCACAGAAACATACTCCCCCAGCCCAAAACCACACTGCAAAACCCACCCAGAACAGGTTTTAAAAAGCAGCACCTTACCTTACCAGGCAGTCCGAAGCCTCCTCCGATCAGACTCACGCTAACCACTGGGGCAAACGAGCTACAGAGATGCAGCATCTTCGCCACCAAAGGTTAGCAGTTTGAATTCCCTGCCTTTTTCCGCCTGCCTTTTTCTGTTCATAACTGGAAGCTCTGGCTGCAAGTTGAAGCAAAATTTTGCGGCCGGAGCTGGCTGTAAGTCGAAATGGTTGTATGTCAGGACGGTCGTAAGTTGAGGCACCCCTATACTCTGAAACATGATCGAGGCTTTGCCTTTCGAAATTTGGAAAAGGCCTTCCTGTGTTCTGTTCAAATCTTAAAACCCACCCTCCTCCCCAACTAGCTGTGGTAGACAGC
This sequence comes from Pogona vitticeps, assembly GCF_051106095.1. Lineage (NCBI taxonomy): Eukaryota > Metazoa > Chordata > Lepidosauria > Squamata > Agamidae > Pogona > Pogona vitticeps. Next base: position 4,594,742 of record NC_135787.1, read on the forward strand.
TGTAACAGAGCAGAAACTAAGCCCCAAAGGGGGGAAAGGAGTACTGAGATTAGAAACCCCCGTCGTTCTACTAAGTCATCCTACAAGCAAAGAGAAGTGCTGATGATGAGGCCATGACAGGCTGGAAGGAACAGGTCAGTGGCCAGAGAGTGAAGGACAGGCAGAGGCAGGAGAAGCCCCACAGCAAATGCCATGATGGTCAAACTTCAGCTCACACAGAGTGCAAGTGGGGGCTTTTGAGAGTGATGATGTTGACAGATGCCCTTCATCTACCCTTTTGTTCCAGCTTCAGAGTTGGGGACTCTGAGAGTTCCAGATTGTTACGATCTTTAAAAATGCTTTTACACGCTCTGTTCAATATGTACAGTCTGTGTGTAAAAACACAGAGAGCTAGCTTAAACTGCCTGCAATCCCAGGATCATGAAATAAATAGATAGATAAATTCGGTAAAGGAGGTTTCTGTTCCTGGAAGATTCCAGGGGCCGTGGTTTTATTGCGAGGGGGGAGAGTTTCACAGCTTTTCCAGCCTCGTCCAACCCAAATGCAGACATCTGAATCTTTAAAAAAAAAAAATCAGATCTCAGTCTGCCAAAATCATGGTTTGGTCAGTTTGGTTGGTGGCTGAGTCCAAGGGTCAAACGGTTGTTTCTCTAGTGGGTTGGTGGATGAAAGCGAAAAGAAAAAAAAGCAGAACAACTTCTGTTTAATTGGTCTATTTGCACAGGCACATTTAATAGAAGAGGGCTGTGTTGAGTCCAGAAAGGGAGCAAACCCAGCATTCCCTTGCACAAAAAGATCTCCTTATTCTGAATGAATAATCATTTCTCTATTCCAGCCTTTCACTCCTGGCAGTGCAAAGATTGGTACTCATTTGCCTGCCCCCGTCTTGTCACATCATCAAAGTCTAGACACTGAGAAGTGACAAACGGCACATGCAGGATTGTAATGAGCCCATTAGCCATCATGGTCGTTCAGTGGGCTTTTGGAGACAAAAAGTAGATGGAGGCTTGGGGCCGAATGCAGTGTTACTTTTTCATCTCTCCGGATGTGTTGTCTACCTTGGAAAATTATCCACTGCCATTGAGGTTCTTCCACGCCTGTCGCTGGCCGGTTTAATGACTTCTCAATAGGCTTTTAACAGAAAGGGCTTGGCCAGACCGTCTCCCTTTCTTTCAACAACAGGAGAAGTGTTTTTGAACTGAAATAACATTTCCTTCCTTTCTTTAGCTCCACGAATTCTTCAGCGTTGGCAAAGGGATTTTTGATGACATTGCACGAAGATTCCCAGTGTACGCGCTAGACTTCACTGACGGTAGGTGCGCCGTTGTTGACAGGAGTGCTGACCTGACGGGGAGTCCTTGCAGGGCCGCGTCCTGTTTGTGGAACGCTTTTGCGGGATGGCTGCAGTGGGGGTGTCGTTGGAAAGGAAGTCAAGCGCTGAGCGGCGGGTTTAGACACGATTTCCAAGGTGGTCGGCCAAGGTGGCTGCAGTCAGTAAACTGACCCTATCCAACATGAAGAGGCATGGATTTTTATTCCAGGCACGTGCACAGCAAATAGAAGAATAATTTTATCAATGCATTGGGAAAAAAAATTTTCTCCCTCCTTCAAGGAGGCAGCTGCACCAATCCATGGCAAGAAAAATAATGCAGTCCATTAAAGCTTTATGCCAAATAAAACTTAGCTGCCTTCAAGGATTCTTTGTGGGTTTCGGAGAAAGTTCTTGCAAAACCAGGTGTACGCCTTGGCTCTGCCTGTACGTTAAAACTGATCTCCAGATTTGTGGAAGAGTGAAATGATGACTATTTCTTCACACATGACCAACACTGAATGTGGGGAAGGACATTAACTACAAGACCCAGAAGCACCCTCACTGACATGACTTATGGCCATAATCGGAGCTGCCCTTTTAAAAAGCACTTTTCCAAACATTGCACCGTTAAAGGTTTTGCTTTATTAATGATTGCTGGTGCTTAGTGTCTTGCAATGTTCATGAAGTCCCTAAGTTTGTAATTTCAAACACTGCAAAAGTCTGTCAGCTAGCTGTATTATCTGCAGATACAAACCAGATGTGTGTTCTAATAAAGTTCAGTACAGCAGAAACCCTCAGTGGATTGGTTCCAAGCCGTGCCACCGCCACAGATGCTGAAAACCACGGATAGTAGTGAATGATATACATAGCATGGCGAAAGAAAAAAAATCTAGAGAGATGTATCTCTACACATACAGTGGTGCCTCGCTTAACGGCGATAATCTGTTCCAGGAAAATCGCCGTTAAGCGAAAACATCGTAAAGCGAAAATAAAAAGCCCATTGAAACGCGTTGAAAACCTTTCAATGCATTCCAACGAGCTTAAAACTCACCGTCCAGCGAAGATCCTCCATACGGTGGACATTTTCGCTGCCTGTATAGTGAGGAATCCATCCCTAAACACAGCAGGGAGCCATTTTATTTACCCGGCGGCTATTTTAAAAACCACCGATCAGCTGTTTAAAAAAGCATTGTTTTGCGAAGAATCAGTTCCCGAAGCAGAGAACCGATCATCGCAAAGCGAAATTCCCCCATTTAGACCATCGTTTTGTGATCGCAAATAGATCATCGTAAAGCGGATTCGTTATAATGTGGGGCAATCGTAAAGCAAGGCACCACTATTACTAGAACTTATCACTAGAGGGAGCCAAAGTCCATGTAATGTATTCTTCAACACTAAGAATACACAACGTGGTCTCTGGCTCTCTCTAGTGGACAGTTCTGGTAAAGACATGGTGGAAATATTTATTTCTAGGATTTTCGTTTTAATATTTTCAGACCATGGATAAATGTAACCGTGGATACTGATCCCGTGGATAAGGGGGCCTTACTGTATTCCAAAGTTATAACCCTCCCAAGGGAGAAGGCCATAATCTTTTCTGCAACTAGACTCGGAAAGGGTTCCAGCCAATGCTTCTCAGTTTTGCCCCTTGGATGGTTTGGGTTTTGAGCAGAACCTGTACTTTAGATCTCACGCCACCAGGTGGAGCGGAAAGAGGTGCTTTTGACATTTCCCATAAGAACGGTGCTCTCTGATCATCCTTATCTGAGATCAGTCTATCAAGCTGGGAAGGTACCACGTGTTAAAACAGGACTGTTCCAGATTCCCCTTTTGAAAATTCGAAATTCGTTGGGTGCAGTTGGTCAGAGCCGTGCAAATTCTTAGCTCTCCTGTTCAAAGCCTCTTGGGGAGTGCAATGCATTCATTAGCTCCACGCGGGGAATGGGGGAGAGCGCATTTTCCAGTGAACTTATAAGTTGTGAGGAAATCTTATTATCTCAGCTTTCCCCTGCAGTGTTCCGCTGTTTTCATGCCTCGTTTTTCATGGTGCGCCTCTTCCCCTACCGTACCAGAACTCACGAGGCACCGTTCCGTGAAATGCCAAATGCGTAATGTGACTTTCGCCACATATTTATTTGCCTCAGCAAGGCTGCCTCGCCAATCCCACCATGGAGGGGGTGATGAAAGGGGGGGTGTCCCTTTGTCTCTGGAAGGCAGTGGCTTTGGGGAAGACTGATCTACACCTTGTCTTTCTCGCTGGTCGTCTCTGGGGCTAGCAATTCTGCAGTGATTTATTTTGTTTCTTTCTTCTTATCCCCTTTTGCTTTTTAATGAGCCGCAACGAGAGCCGAGAACTCCCGTCTCTTGCTGCGCTCGCCTGCATCTTAAAACCCATCTCTTGGGGCTCGTGTTTCAGAGCAGAATAACCAAGGGCCAATTAGGCTCAAAGTGTGTCAACAGCAAATTATTTTCCCAAGTGTGGTCGGGCGGCCTAGTAGTTAGATCACCAACCTCGGGGCGCTTGATGCGGGCCCCTTTCCACCAAAAGCTAGGCTCAGACGTGTGGCTTGCTTGTCGTGTTTTCTTCACAGGAGTGGCTTGCCGCTTCAAAAGTGTTAGGATTTTTTGTGGCGTTATTACTGGCAAGTGCTCTAGATGAGCAGGCCAAGATTCATGCCGTTGGCGCCCGACTACAGCAGCTCACCACACTCAAATGCACTGTGTTGGTCCACCATTTCACTAAGCTGAAGGAATCCACCAACATCAGACAGGATCATGGGTATAACAGACGCTTTGGGACAAATAATCTATAGCTAAGTTGTTCTTCGATGCCATCAAATCACTTTCAACTTATAGCAGCCCTAATAGGACTTTAATGGTATGTAGGATATTCCACGAGCGGTTTTAGAAGGGTCACACCCAGTCAGTTCCCGTGGCTGAGTGGGAATTTGAACCCAGATCTCTTAAATTCTAATCCAGCCTTCTCATCTGCTACACCCTACTGGCTGTCAGTTGAGTTTTGAAAGGCTCTTGATCCCCCAAATGGGGGTCCGGCCCCTCCACTCACACGTTGTAGCCACCCCAGCATCTCGTTCTCCCTGCCAATCGTGGAAGTAGCTCGGCTGTCTCCCTGTTCGGCTGACCACTCCAGGCAGGGGGCCGGGAGGACGAGTCTCCCTGCGCGGCTGCTGAGTGGCCGGCCGAGCAAGCAGACGGCGGAGCCACTCACCCGATTGGCGGGAAGACTGGGACGCTGGAGGTGGAGCAATGTGTGAGCGAACGGGCCGGTTCCAGGGCGCCGGACAGATATTAGGTGCAGCTGGGACGTGGATATTTGTATGCATTTACGAATGCAAATATCCCATCACTAGTCCTTAGGAAAGAGTTGTGACTCCAGAACTATCCAGGTGCCACTACTCAGTGCAGGGTCTGTTAAAGGTTCCTGCTTGTTTTGATTCTTCCTACCTCTGCAATGTGAAAAGGTGGTACAGGCATAACTGGACAATACACCTATCCTGAGCTCTGAAAAGTTACTTTTTAAAACTTCTGCTCCATCTCCCCGGGATGAGTGATGCCTGCTATGGCTTCCTCGTTGAATGCGACACCGAATTATTCGTTTTCACGAATTGTGAATTTATCCTTTTTAGGGTAGCTCTGTGGCTGTTTTTTATATTCTTATTCTTATTCTTTAATAATAATAATAATAATAATAATAATAATAATAATAATAATAATAATAATAATAATAATAATAATAATAATAATAATAATAATAGTATTATTCGTATTATTCGTATTATTAGTATTAATATTAATATTAATAGATTATTGATTATTGATTATTATTAATTAATTTATATGTCAGCATCTGGTTTAGACATCTGGCTGCCAAGTCCGAGACTGGGAGTTCAATGTCCCACTTTGCCTTCGTGTCAGGGGCTGCTGCGCTTGATGACCCATTGGGTCCCTTCCTGCTCTGCAGTGCATAGATGGTTATTGTAGTCAACGTAACATAACGAGCTGCTGCTCTTAGGTGGGATTTTTTTAGGTTCTGCCCCAAGCATACAGTTAAAATATCCTGCCGGTACCCTGGGCTGAAAGCTGTTCCTAAGGGTCTGCAGAGCTGTTGCTGGTAAGATCAGACAATCCTGCGGTAAACAGGCAAACTTGGTTGGACGGATCCTGGTCATGATGGTTGTATATGGCCTCTGCAGTCCAAGACCTGTTGCTGGCGAACAACAGCAGGAAATAACTCTTTGTGTTTTCTTTGTGTCTTGTTGTGCAGTGGTCCCCAACCTTGGGCTTCCAGATGTTCTTGGACTTCAACTCCCAGAAATCCTGGCCAGCAGAGGTGATGGCAAAGGCTTCTGGGAGTTGTAGTCCAAGAACATCTGGATGCCCAAGGTTGAGGACCACCGTTGTTGTGGACACCTCACAGGCATCTGGTTAGCTGAGGTGAGAAACAGGATGCTGGATTACATAAGCTTTTGGTTTGATCCAGCAGGAAGTTTTCTGATTTTCGTCATATAACTAACTGCTTCGTAAATTCAGAATACTTATTTGGAAAACATCAGATGGCATAATCTCTCTCCCTAGATATTGTTCTTTTTTCAGTTTCTTGGAGAGGAAGAAAGTCCGGGGCCCACTTTGTCCAGCTTTCTAAATAATGAGCTGAGTTGTGTACTAAATCACTTTTTTTATTCCAGCGTGCACTGCCAATTTTAGAATATTTCAGGTTCTCTCTGTGCGTGTGTCTGTTTTTTTAATAGAGTCTTCTGCCTGCAAGACATAGTAGCTAAGAGGAGTAACAGCTGTGAAACTGGTGGAATTCCCTCCTCCAAAGCGTTCTGTTTATTTTCTCAAATTCGGCTTCCTGGCCTGGGGAGTCTTTTCTTCAACTGAACAAGAAATGTTATCTTCAGGAAGGGCGGGAAGGGGGAAGGCGCAAAGCCTTACTCAGCTGTTTCACCGATCGTCTTTGGCCAAAGAAGTAGAAATCCTTCATTCTGGTCTTCTTCCCTTGTGTTTACATTTAGAAAAAAAAAAGGAGGCAGACGCTGTATCAGCTGTGTTGAGTTTATTTCTCTTTCCTGCCTCCTGCCAATTTCGGCCCGGTTGCAAAGCATGTGCAAGCCCAAAAGTACACAAGCCAAAAAGTTGTGTCTCCTTTCAATCATTGGTTTGTTGTTATCGTTTTGCCGGTGCTGCAGAGAGGGGATAGGCAGCAAAAAGCACAGGGTATGGTCACATCTTCAAGCCGAGCAAGTTCTGTTTGGCGTAATGGATTGCAGCTGATGAAAATTTATGCTCAGGAAAACCTGGTCATCTTTAAAACACATCGGGAGTGAGACTGGGCCGAGAAAGGAGACTCCCGGGAGGTGAACATTTGCACACTATTTGATTAAAAAACTCCCTTCTCTTTTCCTAGCACTGTAGCAATAATTTGCTCAGGCCTAGGACTTGCCCCAGAGAAATCTTAGGGTAAGATAGGAAGGGATAGCTGTGTGCATTCCTCCCCCCCCAAAAAAAACCCAACCACACCCTAAATATAGGAGGAACAAAGACAGAAATTCTTTTCTCAGGGCTCGGTGTTGTTCTGGAAAGTCACTTTCCAGGCAGTGAGACAAATTTTAATTTTAAAAGGGATTATTGTCGTACTTAAGACACACTCAGAAATCCTTCTTTTTTATTTTGTTCTGTCTCTTTTTAAAATACTCTTTTTCTTTTAATTTATGAACGTCAGATCTCCCGTGGGCGGCGGGGGTTTCTCACGGTGTAGAGATTGCCATGTGGCCTTGGAGTGGGCTGGTTTTCTACTAAAAGGCTTAGCATCACCTGGGTTTTCTTTGAGAAGGAAGGCATAGCATTCTTCCTCAGGACGGGCTCTGTATGTGGATGTCTTTGTGTGTTTTTCAGAGTTGTGTCCTTTTAAAAAAAATTCTAGCCACAAGAGAGGACGGTGTTTTCATCCGTACAGCCCTTTCATGCTGCTTTTCTGTTTTAGGCGTAATTGGCAACAACAAAGCCATCGGCAAATACATCACCACCATGATTTTCCTCTACTTTGCCTGCCTTCTGCCCTCCATCGCTTTTGGTTCCCTAAATGACGAAAACACAGATGGAGTCATTGGTGAGTCTCCCCTCATTCTCCCCACCCCATAACACTTATTTCCTTGTTGATAACATTTGTGTTAAATCTGCTGCACATGAGGAACAGAAGAAGGAGAACATGGTTGGCGGTAGAGATGGGCACGAACCGGTTCGTCCAAGTTCGTCAAGTTGGCAGTACAGGTGCTGCTGCTCCCCTCCTTCGCCTCCTCTGGGCTCAATCAGCCCCTCTCCAGGCCCAGCTTGCTAGCTTCCTGCCCCTCCTCAACGGATCTCCCGATCCCAGCAAGAGCTCAGGCTTCTCTGGCCCCGCCTTCTTGGCTGATCTCCCAATCAGAGGAAAGGGCGGGGCACAGAAGGCTGTGCTCTTGCCTGTGACTGGGAGATGAGCTGAGGAGGTGGGAAAAGCAAGGGAGCCGGGCCTGAAGAGTGGCTGATGGGGGTGTAATCTATTTTTAGTTGAGTAGTCAATGGTTTAATTTAATAAATGAAGGAAGTTGAAAGATGATGATGAGGAGGATCAGGAGACTGGAAACCAAACCCTATGAAGAAAGACTGAAAGAACTGGGCATGTTTAGCCTGGAGAAAAGAAGACTTAAGGAGAGATAGGAGAGCACTTTTCAAAGACTTGAAAGGCTGTCAGACAGAGGAGGGGCAGGATCCGTTCTCGGTCATCCCAGAGTGCAAGACGCATAACAGTGGGCTCAAGCTACAGGAAGTCAGATTTCAACCGTTAGAACAGTTCGACAATGGAATCAGTTATTTCAGGAGCTGGTGGGCCCTCCAATGCTGGAGGCGTTCAAGAGAAAACTTAGACAACCACCTGCTTTGATTTGGATCCTTGCGTTGAGCAGAGAGTTGGACCCGATGGCTATAGAGGCCCCTTCCAATGCCATGATTCTATGACTATTTTACAGAGAACTTTCCCAACACAGAGTAGACCTGCGTTTTTAAAAGCCACAAAACATAGGGAAGGAGGTTGGACTCGATGGCCTTATCAAACCCTCCCATCTTATACATGGAATTAAGCTGAGGAGAGAACAAAAACAAGTGGAAGGGAAAGCAGGGATCAAAGCGATCCTGCAGTGTTTTGATCCCTTTCCCCCTACACTTGCTAGGCCCCAGTTAGATTTCTTAATTTTGGATTAGAAAAGTGGGGGGGAGCGTCTTGTACGTGGGGGGCATTTTATACACAGGAAAAATACGGTAATAATAATCTTGTGCTATCAATTCAGTTTTGACCCACATGGTCCTCCATAGAAAACTATCAGGATGGAAAGAAAGGACCCAGACCAGCTCTTGAGTGTGTGGATGTTTTTCCCACATGGCTGAATGTGCACTTTTCTTGGGGGCCTCTTCTGCAGACAGAGAGGGTGTGGAAGAGACCCCGAGTTTCCTCCGAGCTGAGCTTGGGAAAATCAGAAACTGGAGGGTCCCCAGATTTCCTCCTGGCCACGTTAGCTGGGGGGCTTCTAGGAGCTGTGACCCAGAAGAACAAGCACCATTTTCCCCCTAAGCTCTGGTTCTGCGGCATGAAGAAATTCTAAAAGTTAGCCGCACCATGAAAATCTCACCTCCTCTGCATTAAAAGACATCCAGATCAGCACGGATCAGGTGTATAGTGCTTACAGATGTTATGCACTGCGCTAATAAGGGAGGGAAGACGGGGGCAGGAGAGTCTTGGCCTCATCCCCTGTGTATCAAGTTCAGTCCCTTCTCTCTTCGATTTTTGGAAATCACATTGCACACATGCTTTGCCACAGTCATGTGAGCTAGAAACTTGCTTTAATAAAAGAAACAAAAGAAAGCTGGCTATCTAAAAAAAAATGGAATTCAGTGTTGTATGTGGCTTGATCATGGCTTTTAAAGGCTGATTTCTGATTGGAGATGGAAGGCAGGGTTTTTTTTGTAATGTTTCCTCTCTGGCTCTAAAAAAGGATGGGTGCTAGAGTCTTAAATCAGAGAGAACCCTCTGTGCTCTCACAGAATCCTTTTGCTTAGAATCAGGGGGGAGAGAGAGTGGATTATGTCCTTAGCACATTTCATGCAAGTTGGCTTTGGATATTGAAGCCGCCTCTTTCCTGCCTCCCGTTTTATTTCCAGATGTACAGAAAACGATCGTGGGCCAGTGCATCGGAGGGCTGCTTTACGCTCTCTTCTCTGGCCAGCCGCTCGTTGTGCTCTTAACGACGGCTCCTTTGGCGCTGTACATCAACGGTGAGTCCAGCACCGCAGCCTTGCTTGCGCATGTTATGTGTTAAAAATGTCCGTATTTAGAATTTTTTTTAGGCCTGCAGTTGCCCATGCGGTCTGTGGAATTCTGGGAGTCGTAGTCCAGAAACACAAGCATTCCTTGTACGTCTGTATGCACACGTAACGGCTTTTGTGTGAGGGGGAGCCAATTTCAAGCGGCTGCCTGGCTGTAAGGTGGTGGCGCCCAACCTTGGGTCACCCAGGTGTTCGTGGACTACAACTCCCAGAACTCCCAGCCCACACAGCGGGTGGTGAAGGCTTCTGCAGTCCAAAAACACGTGGACAACCCAACGTTTGGAACCGCGGCAGCAAGGGTTGCTGGGTATCCGTGGGGCCGGTCCGCCCAGCCTCTCTGGGGCTCTGTGTGAGGTTAAATATGTGGGGAAGGGGGGATCTCATGAATAGAGAAGGATACGGACTGCTGGTTTGTGGGTTTGTGCTGGTTCATCTTTGGAGGGAAACTTGAGAAGTAAATGAAGGATTTTTCCGGATACAGCCCATGCTCCTTACGCTTGTAGGAGTCGGTTCGGAAAGGGAAGTGGTGGCTGTTTCGTTCATTTCCCATTTCCTACTTGAAAGGTTGGCTGATAGCTTTAGTAACGAGAGTAGGGCACACTTTTGCGTGTGTGTGGGGTAAATGTTTGCTATGTGAACAACAGGAATACCACCTGAGACCGTGGGAATTGCAATAAAATGTTGCAAAGAGTCTAGTCCTCCGTGTGCCAGCCGCCACTGCTCTTTTCCAGAAATGTTGCATGCCAGGGCCACCCCATTTACCAAACCTCTCCTTGCCAGCTAGCATTCCATGTCCCTACATTGTGTCCCCCCACTCCTTGTGGGATGGTTGCTCCTAAATATTTTGATGTGTTCAGCAAACTTTGGAGGAGGAAGTTGAGACCCATCCCATGAGTGGCTGGTGTCCTCTTTGGCCATGTGAGGACCAAGACTAGCGAGAGAGGGGCTTGATATCCTGCCGACTCACGCTCCTTTCTTGTTTTCAGTCATCAAAGGAATCTGTGACGATTACAAGTTGCAGTTCAGTGCTTTCTATGCCTGGGTCGGCCTCTGGAACAGCTTCTTCCTCATGCTGTATGCCCTTTTTAATTTCAGTCTTGTAATGAAGCTCTTCAAAAGGTAAGTGCTTCTTATTTATTTCTCACATCGTTCAGCAGGAGGGGTATTAATGTCATGGCAATATGAATACGCCTCGGTGCCTGTTCAGGGTGAGCACTGGCTCGCCTAGTGGGGCTGTGGGCACGGTTATGTCAGGGCAGCGGTCCCCAACCTTTTTAACCCCACAGACTGGATGGGGAAGGCGGGGCACCCCTCGTGTGCAGGCGTGAAGGAGCGGGGGAGGGTGCTTGCATGGGCTCATGCTCTCATGCGCATGTGCAAAGAAGCAGGGGGGTGCTCGCGCAGAGGCATGAACGGGTGGGGGAGCGCTCGCACATGTACATGCGCAAACAGGCTGTGCAGGGGGGAGTGCGGGTGGAGGTTGGGGGGGAAGTCTGTCTCCGTGGCCCATTCCAGCTAAGGCTATGGACCGGCAACGGGCCGCAGACCGGGGGGGTTGGGGACCTCTGTGTTAGGGAACGAACCCACCTGAGCATGAAAATCTCTTTTTGGTTTTCTGTATTAATTCATAAAAAATAGTGACATGTTCTATCTATCTTGTTGCTAAAGCAACCAACCTCTGGGCAGTTAGTTGACAAGATAATTATGCAAGCAACCCTTTCATACAAAAATGTGTGCAGTAGGAAATGTTTACCAAAAAAGGAATATACAGTGGTGCCCTGCTTGACAATGATAATCGCTGTCTTCCGAAACAGAGGTCCGGAAAGTAGCCATTTTGTGAAGGGAGGGAAGCCATTTTGCGGAACTGGAAAAATCATCGTTTAGCGAACAAACGGTTCGCAAAGCAGGCTCCTAATTGACATAATGCGAAAAAACCCCATTGAAACCATCGTTTTGCAATCACAATAGCGATCGCAAAAAACTCATCGTCAAGCAATTTTGTCATCAAGTGGGGTCGTCGTCAAGCGGGGCATCACTGTATTTAGAAAAAACAGTGCACTTGCTAGAAAACACACCTATGTTTTCATGCTGACTTAAAGGAAATTTTATGAATGCGGGCCAGAGGAAAAATGGAAAACTCAATGGAAATGCAATGCACCGATTTACCCATTCCTAAGTAAAGCCAAGACTGAAGTTTAATTTTATACAGAGAAGAGAGCTGGGGTTTTGTTTTGGGTTTTTTTTATATACAGTGGCTTTCTTTCCACTTCAGGGTTTTCCTTTAATCCTTGTCTTGAACCCAGAAAATCCTATTGCACAAGTACCTCTGCACCACCTGAGACTGTGTGCATGATCCTTGCGCTAGCATGTGGAAGCGTATCCCTGAAGCATTTCTGCTGGCACATTGACTAGTTTGTCATGCTGGGGATGGAAAAGCAATTGTGCAATTCCACTGCTCAGTTCCTTTCCACCGTGCATAAGGCCTGGTGCATTTATGCCAGCTCAATTTTACGTTAAGCGGGCATGAGCTATGCATACCTTCTTGTGCGCATTCTTGGGTTAGCTGGCCTGTAGTACTTTGGGGGATTTCCTCCGTTCTGTTGGCTGCATGCTCCTTTCCTAGGCATCTGCTGTTCAATTTCAGCACTTTCAAGGGCCTTTGCTTAAGTGTCTTGTTCAGATTCTCTCGGATAGTGTTGAAAAAATCTGTCTTTTCTGGTTGTGAGAACAACAGCAACAAAAAAGGTCCTAAATGACAGCTTATCTATACTGCGTGGTCTTGGGTGCAACACATTTTAAGCTGTATTCAGACATCACCTACTCCTTCTTCCTCATATGTTTTCTAAAGCTTTTCTCTGGTTGACTTAATATCTTATACCAGACTTAAAAGCCTTGACTTTGGGGCTAAACCAACAAATCAGAATTGTAAACCAGAAACTGGCTTAGGTTAGTTAGTTAGTTAGTTAGTTAGTTCGTTCGTTCGTTCGTTCGTTCGTTCGTTCGTTCGTTCGTTCATTAGTTAACTTTTATATCATGCCATCTGGCCTGGGGCCAAACTGGGCACTGTGTACAACAGAGAATTAAACACAATTAGTAATCAGAAATGGCAGAAAGTGAGGAGGAATTAAGGAACCTTGTAATGAGGGTGAAAGAGGAGAGTGCAAAAAACAGTCTGAAGCTCAACATAAAAAAAAACTAAGATCATGGCCACTGGTCCCTTCACCTCCTGGGAAATAGGAGGCTCTTGAGAGTCCCCTGGACTGCAAAGAGAACAAACCTATCCATTCTAAAGGAAATCAACCCCGAGTGATCACTGGAAGGACAGATCCTGAAGTTGAGGCTCCAATACTTTGGCCATCTCATGAGAAGAGAAAACTCCCTGGAAAAGACCCTGATGCTGGGAAAGTGTGAAGGCAAGAGGAGAAGGGGATGATACAGGACGAGATGGTTGGACAGGGTCACCGAAGTGACCAACATGAATTTGACCCAACTCCGGGAGGCAGTGGAAGACAGGAGGGCCTGGCATGTGCTCTGGTCCATGGGGTCACGAAGAGTCAGACACAACTTAACAACTAAACAAAAACAAGTAATCATAAAACACACCATGGCAAATTGATATGACATCATAAAATAAAAGAAACGTCAGAGCAAAAGATCACAAATCAACTACAAATAGTTGTGATCTCTGCATAATAGCAGCAAGGAGTAAACTTGTGAAGCTGAATACATTCTAGATGGGAACCAAGACAAACCATGATTTTCCTGCTGCATGTATGGCAGCTCATACTGTGATTTGGGTCCTGAACTGTGAGTAGCACAAACTCTGTGGTTAGGTGTGAAAGCCAAAGAGAGCCTTAGTATATAGCTAGGACAGAGTGTCCGCTTTAGCATCAGGTTGGCGTAAATAAGATCTTATATTTAATTCCCAATTCTTTTCGAATTGACTAAGTTCAGGAACAAGAAGGCAAAGCTAAAATTTGCTGAATAATGCCTTTTCAAAAGATCTTGAGAAGCAGCAATCTGATTTGAAGAGTTGCTGATATGGAGTCCCACCTTAAGACAAGATATTGGAAGGCGGTGTAATCCTGTATCTGTTTAATTTCCTCTGAAGACGATAATTTTTGCAACTTTTGGCTTTCATACCTAACTGGCTTTCTATAATGCTGACATGTCTCTTCTCTTCTCCCCCCTCCCATATTTTCATAGGTCAACAGAAGAAATCATTGCACTTTTTATCTCCATTACCTTTGTTCTTGATGCCCTTAAAGGTATAACCAAAGGTAAGCCCGAACAGCTGAATGCTTTTCTTTGTGTTAATTTTGAAAACCAGGGTACGGGTTGCGGTCTCGACTTCCTTTGCAAAGCCAGAAGGCTTTGAGGAATGTGGTGCTCCAAATGAACAACCTGAAATTCGAATGCTTCTTGACCAAAAATCTAGTTGAGACCCAACTTCAGAAGGCTTAGTCTCAGGTCGTGTGGTTACGAGAAAGAGTTACTGGGACGGAGTAGCTTCTAACATGAACTTCTTCCCTGGTGCAGGCAAGCTCAAATCAAGACCAGTCCTAGGGGCTACCAAGAAGAATCTCAAAACACCATCTGATACCGGAGTCTATCTATGGCAACACACGTACCGTATTTTTCTGTGTATAAGACGCCAGCCCACATTTTTAACCCAAAATTTCTTTCTTCGCAAGAAAGTGGAGGGGGAAAGCCCCCTTCCTTACTTCTGTGTATAAGATGACCCTCAATTTTTAATCTAAAGATTTTAGACCGAAGTATCATCTTATACAGTCGTGCCCCGCTTGACGATTACCCCGTTTAATGACGAATCTGCTTCATGATGATGTTTTTGCGATCACAAAAGCGATCTCAAAACAATGTTTAAATTGTTTTTTTTTTCGCTTAGTGATAATCGGTTCCTTGCTTCGGGAACGGATTTTTCGCTAAACGATGTTTTTTCAACAGATGATAGCCAGTTTTCAAAATGGCCACCGGCTGTCAAAATGGCCCCCCGTTGTTTTTAGGAGGCATTTTTTGCAAGACAGGCACTGGAAAATGGCCACCCTATAGAGAATCTTCGCCTCACAATGAGGTATTTCGCCCATTAGAACGCATTAGCCGGTTTCTAATGCATTCTAATGGGCTTTTTAATTTCGCTTGACGAGGATTTCGCTTAACACCGATTTCAACGGCATGGATTATCTTCGTCAAGCGAGGCACCACTGTACACGAAAAAATACAGTAAATACCTTTTCTCTTCTTTTATTCCGATGAATATATCTTTAGATTGCATTAGATTAAACTTCATTCATCTCATGGTTTCATTTTGCAAATTGCTTGAGCACTTGTTGGTTGGAGAGGAGATGCATTGAATAAATAAAATACACAAATTGGATCACAGTTGTTCTCGGTAGCAAAGGCGAGAAAGGGGCTCTTATCCTAAAGAAAATTGTTTTTGCCCAGATTTCAGTAGTTCTCCCATGGCCTATTTATCTGCAGAGGGAGAGAGTGATTAGAAGCGACAGCCTTCATCGATCTCCCCTCTTTGTCAGGGGAAGTTCTGCTTTTTTTCAGGGGAAGGGGGTCCTATTCATCTCAACAGGTACCCCATTTCCTTCTAAAGGAAAATCAGTTTAATATTCCTCTTCATTTCTAAAACCTTTTCTCCCCCCCCCTTTCAGCCGTGCAGGAAAGAGGGGGATGGAGAGGGTTTTTGGATCACGTCCCGAGGAAGACAGGGGTGGACAACAGGAGAGCTGAAGCCACCACATTCTTTTCGACAGCAGCCCTAATGACCGTTCTGTTTTCCCAGGGTTGCGATTCGGCTCCCTAAGCTTCACTCCCGTTTGATCTTGACTTCTGCACTTTTCCAGGAAGCAGCCAGGCAGCAGCTGAAGCAAACAAGGAAAGGCCAAAGAGGATCAGAGGGACCGGGGAGGGACCTTAAATGACTCCCCCAGCTAGGATCGCCCTGCATTAGTAAAGATGTCACAGCTGCCTCTGTTGTTTATAGAGGTCCATCCCATAAGCACTTTTCCTGCCGAGGGAGTCATTCAGCTGCTGAGCTGGGCTGTATCAGGCTAGCTGCAGAATATTAAATACTGAGATTTTGTTAAGTGACAGGTTATGATAGCTAGCTGCCAAATACTTCCATACAAAGCAGCGTGTCTATATACATGTGGTGCCATATAGACAGACGCAGGTATTAGATGGCGCCTTGGGATTTTGACTGAGATTGATGGGCCTCTAGGTTCAGAATTTTACTCAGCCATGAGATTTACTGGATGGCACCCGTTCTATTACTCTCAAGCCTTACTGTCCTTATAAAGTTTTGTAAGGATAAAATGGACAGCAAAAATAGCTCGATGGGTTGGTGGCTGCAGAACCAGGGGTCAGATGTTTGAGTCCCCACCCCACCCCCCGTGACTCCAGGATGAGGGACCAGTTAAGATCACCCGGATTGTATCCTGCTGATGGGGTTACGTACCTTGCCAACTGGGTCGCCTTGGGCAAGCTGCATGGGGCCAAAGCCCCAACAGGAGAGAAAGTATAAGTGAGGACTTTGTATCTAGAAGATCCAGGGAGAGTCATTGTAAGTCATAATCGATGGTGCACGCGGATATACACGGAGAGGTAAACCCACCCTCACCTCATGAGAACAAGGATAGAATGCACAAACAGGTTGAGAGACCGTGTCTCAACTCTAGTAGCAAGTTGAGACGAGAGTAAGCCGATTAAATCAGTGGAACTTATGGAGGAATTGACTCATCAAAATCCTCATGATTCCGTGGACCTAGTTGAGTTGTGAGTTACTACCCATGCGTGAGGGCACCGGGAATCCTGGTCAGCTGTGTGATACTCGTGGCTGAGAGAGATTGATTTGTGGGAATATTTATGCAGCAGTAATCCAGGGCAGATCTGGGAGTGAGTCTTCCCAAGAGCGAAGAGATGGCCAGTGTAATACTGACTCCCAAGTGGGTGCAGCTAGGATTTGAGTGTACATCTCTACGATTGGAAGGAAAGGTGGTCAGAGAAGGCATCTAAGGGGTAGGATCTGTAAACCGGAAAAGCAGTATAGTTGGGGCCACCAGCTTGACTCTTTCGGAAACTCCCTTGTACACAAACCAGGCATGAAGAAGACGTTGGAAGGCCCTTGGTAGCTCTTCCACCTCTATAGTCATATGATTCTGGGCTTGGAAGCAGAGTCCTTCCTGGCTCTTTATAGGCCTTGATTGTCTATATAGAGAGGACTTGATCTAAAGAACAGGAAAGTAAATTACTGCTGCTCCGTAACTTTTTATATGTATCTCAAACCCTTGATGCTTTCACTAGAAAATACACTTGAGGCATGGAGAGATTGGTGTATTTTGTGCTTCATTTTCCCTCTGGATGGTTGACAAGTGGTTGATCCTAGAAAAGCTTTTGTTTTCTTTGCAAAGATGATTCCTGTAAGAAGGGCCATTGTAAGCATTCTTTAGCAGGCAGTAAGATACTAGCCATCTGGTGCAACCTCCAATTTAAGGACATAGTGATGATAAACAGGCAGTAGACATGGTGTACATGGTCAGAAGAGCCTTTAAGCAGGCACGGCTTGGTCCTTCTGCCTTTAAGTCACATCCCGAAGGGTGAGGTCTTTCCTTTAAAATTAATGACAGTATTAATGAATACAAGGTGAATGTAATCCATCCAGCTCTTTACTCCCCCCCCCCCCAGAGATGATTCAGGGAGATTTCGGCATACGTCTTGAAACACATGACACTCCATAGGTGCCTCTTCTGGGCCACTATCAAGATGTTTTCTGTTTTTTCCCCCTTGCTTTTTAGTTTTTACACATCACTACCATAGCACACCTGCGGACAATGCCACCAACATCTGGAATATGTCTGTGGATCGCTCTGCCTTGGGGAACCAGACAGAGGCCCCCCCTGTCCCTGTGCATTACGGGCGCGAGACAGCCGTTCTTAGCCTCATGCTGATGTTGGGGACCCTTTGGCTGGGGCACACGCTGTACCAGTTTAAAAAAAGGTATGTTTCAGCTTTGCGCTTCCCGTTGGCTCTTGTTCGGACTTCCATTCGGAAGGACGGAAGACAGACCGGGCGTCCCCGTGAGATTTCCTGAAAACTGTTGCGTCTGTTTCCCATTTTTTTAGTGCGGTGTTTGCTTCATCCATTTTAGTATGTGTATGTTGACTGTTTTTATCTTGAAATCTTCAAGCCGCCTTAGGTCCTTTTAAAGGCAGGGTGTTGTCACTTTCCGCCATCAAGTCATGTCCGACTTATGGCAGCCCTGTGAATTACTTGATTTTCTGAATTATTAAACTCCCGAAAAACTTGCCATTTACAGTTCCTCAAAGGGCCTTGGTCAAAACACAAGCAAAGGTTGAGAATGGCCGCCCTTCAGGAGCCAGCGGCCGTTCTCAACCACCACGGACGAAGACCTTCTGCTCATGTGTTAGCCTCCGAAAAAGGGTGTGTATACATGCGTTCCTTCTGACAAGATTTCTTATCTCATTTCAGCCCTTATTTGCACGCCAGAGTCCGCGAAATCCTTTCCGACTGTGCCTTACCCATTTCAGTCCTAACGTTCTCCGTTGTTGGGTCCTATTTCTTCAAGGAAATAAGGAGTAAGTTGGGATATTCTGATTCTTTACTAGAAGAGGGGAAAGTGGGAAGCTGAAGGGGGTAACATCCAAACTTGGTTCCCCCCCCACCAAAAAAAGGGGCTGTTAGTCTTGTTCCGACTGCCTGCATCCCCAATCGATGCTAATTCCTTCAATGAGATAATCAAACGAGATGGTATCAACACAGTTGGTTTTGTCCCCTTAAGTTATTCCTGTCAGTAATTTAATTTAGCATCATTAAAATGGCATTCTCTCTTCTTTCCTTTCTTTTTTTTATTTTAAAGAGTTCGTCCCTTTGATGATTGTGGCAAGGGAACTAAAGAGTTGCCAAATTACCAGAGGCAGGAAAGGCGGTCGGCAAACATACAAAGGCTGTGTTGATAAGTGTGACCTGCGGTGTGTGTGTGGTTTTTTTTTCACTGCCAGTTTGTACTTTTTCCTAATTAAAATGTGCTCATAGCCCTGAACATCTGGTAGGAGTATCAGAGGCACAAGGAAATCTTAAAAATTATCCAAGATCCCAGGTCGCCAAACGGGTCACCTTTTCCACATCAGGAAAAGAGTGAAAGGAGACAGGAATTGCACAAGCGAGCGATGACGTGAACAGGAAGTGTGTGGGGGAATGAATGGATGTGAATTAAGAAAGGTGACCATCATTCTATCCATTCAGAGCTGGAAAGTGGCCATTTTTTGTTGTGTGTGGGCTTCCTTACTGACAATTGCTCCCCTGCCACCTGTCGAGAGAGAAAGAATGTGCAAAACAAGTCCCACTGTGTAGCATTCAAAGGAAGAACGAAGACTGGAATTGGCCCTACCCGTTGGAGGGATGAAAGATTTAACTCTGGCGTTTGCCCTGAAGGTGTCGGCCACTTTCTGAACATGACCGAAGTGTGGTTTCCACTGATACGGCTTCATCCATCCGAACACAACAAAAATACCAGCAGATGGTCCTTTTGATGTGGACGGAGAATGAGGAAAATATGTCATCGGCGAGAGGACGCCGTTCGTCACCAATCTGTGGTCCAAGCCAAGGACGGAAATGGGAGATGCATATGACAAATATGAGGGTCTTGGCATTGAAGAAGGGGTTTAGGGTGAAGTAAGGAGAAATCTATATGTGGGACAGGAAGCAACAGTTAGAACTGGATATGGAACAACGGATTGGTTCAAAATTGGGAAAGGAGTACGACAAGGCTGTATATTGTCCCCCAGCTTATTCAACTTATATGCAGAATACATCATGCGGAAGGCTGGACTGGAGGAATCCCAAGCCGGAATTAAGATTTCCGGAAGAAATATCAACAACCTCAGATATGCAAACGATACCACTCTGATGGCAGAAAGTGAGGAGGAATTAAAGAGCCTCTTAATGAGGGTGAAAGAGGAGAGCGCAAAAAACGGTCTGAAACTCAACATCAAAAAAACTAAGATCATGGCCACTGGTCCCATCACCTCCTGGGAAATAGAAGGGGAAGATATGGAGGCAGTGACAGATTTTACTTTCTTGGGCTCCATGATCACTGCAGATGGAGACAGCAGCCACGAAATTAAAAGACGCCTGCTTCTTGGGGGGAAAGCAATGACAAACCTAGACAGCATCTTTAAAAGCAGAGACATCACCTTGCCAGCAAGTCGGACACGACTAAATGACACAACAACAACAGCAAGGAGAGGTAGATAGTTGGTCTTTTAA
The DNA here is from genome assembly GCF_051106095.1 of Pogona vitticeps. NCBI lineage: Eukaryota > Metazoa > Chordata > Lepidosauria > Squamata > Agamidae > Pogona > Pogona vitticeps. The sequence goes on from NC_135787.1 coordinate 4,614,744, forward strand.
CAAAGTAATATTGGGTGTGTTAAAAATCCCACCCATGGCTAAGGGTGAATTCCTTGGAGCTGTGATCTTTATACCAGCCATTCTTAACCTTTTCTTGGCCGCAGCCGTAAACACAAGAGGAAACAAATATAGGCCGAATAAGGATTGTGTAAGTTGCATAATGAACCTTATGAGGTGGTGTATGAAGCATTGTTTCCAGTCTGTGGCCCCCTTCAAAGATTCCAGGAGCCCCCAAGGAGCCCTATGCCCCCCCCCCCGTTGAGAATGGCTGTCATAAACCACTGTGAAAAAATATGTAGCCAAGGATCTGCAAGGACAGGATGGGCTAGCCAAACCTGAGCAGCTCAGAACTGCGATTCCTGACCTTGTGGATGATAAATGTGATGGTTGCCTTGTGATATAAAACTATAGGATCAAAGCAGACAGCCGATATTGCTCATGTTTGGAAACGGAGCTCCCTTAAAGTGGGTAAAAGTCATCTGTTTGTCCTAGCAAAGGGTTTCTCTCTTTCTTGTAGCTAGAGAAGTAGCTTGTTTAGTTTTGTGACTGGCCATCAGAAGGTAAGCAGAGTTATTTCATAAGTCTTTATCGTTGAGCCACACGGCTTTTGAGGGGTTCTCCTTGCTGGAAGCAAAAGAACGTGCTGTCGGCTTCTGAGTATCTCCGCTGGCGACGAGTTACCAAGACTGTTTTTCCCGCTTGCTGATGACTCGGCATCGTCATCCGAAATGGAAGTCTGAAGAGCCCATTTTTCTTCCACCAGTGAACTCTGTTCACTTAGGTGGATAGTTCAAATCCCTGGCAGATCTAAACGAGGCTTGAGGGAGCTAACTGTGGCGTTTTCTGTTTTTCAGTGTCTCAATTTAACTACAATCAATCGGAGAGCTTGTTTGAGCTGGCGCCCCTGCGGGATCTCTCCGTCGGCTCCGTAATGAGCACCATGGGCCTCGGCTTCCTCCTTTCCATGCTTTTTTTCATTGAGCAAAATATAGTGGCGTCGCTCACAAATGCCCCCGAGAACAGGTAATCTTCTTGGTTATGGGCTCACCCCTTTTGATTCGTACTTCTCCTTTTAATCCCATGTCATTTGAAGCACCGGAAAGCTACAGACTCCATCAGGAGGTCTCACATCAAGCATTGCATCTTTCCTTATGAGGCCTGGATGCTTAAAATTCTGGAATCTTGGGTTTAATTTATTTTAATTAAGGAAGGCATATTTAAATAGTTCAGCACGGCCTTTTGCAGGTTGTCTGACATAAACTGAACAAGCCAAGGTTGCTACTCCGGAATATTTAAGTCGACCTTCCTCAAGCCACAGATCTGAGTTGACCTCCTTTATAGCTCAGAACAGCAAATTCAGTTATACATTACAAAAGCATAACGAAATCACAAAATACGAAATCATTACTCAGACATAAGCTTCTTGCTTTGTAACCAGTTAAAAAGTACAGCAGTTAACTTGTAAACCTCCAAGAGAATGCTTTTAAATGCTATAGCGCAGTACAGTGGTGCCTCGCTTAAGGATCTTAATTGGTTCCAAAAAAATCATCGCTGTGGGAAAACATCGCTAAGCGAAACACGGTTTCCCATTGAAATGCATTGAAAACCGGATAATCCGTTCCAATAGGAACGGATTGCTGTTCTTAAGCGAAAATCACCATAGGAAACATCGCTAAGTGAAACGCGGTTCCCCAACTGAAATGCATTGAAACCCATTAAATGCATCTCAATGGGGGGGGGGAATTCAACAACAAATTAAAAAAGTCAGAACAAAGTCAAATTTGGTTAACAAAGGGTTTATTAAGTGCACTTTATGATTTCAAACATTTTACACAGTAAACTTTAACTTTATAACATTTAAAAAACAGCAAACATGAGGCTGTTTAAACCATCGTTACGTGAAACAGGGGACCCAAAAACCTAATTGTTATGCGAAGCATGGTCCCGAAATTGCTAAGCGAAAATCGCCCATAGGAAACATCATTAAACGGAGCGCAAAAATGCTCCGAAAAAGTCATTGCTAAGCGAATTCATCGTTAAACGAAGCGCTCGTTAAGCGAGGCACCACTGTATGTATGCAGCATGTCTTGCTTTACAATGGCATGTATTATATTTTGGGTTTCCAAAAGCCTGTTGTTTGAAACCATGTCTGTTCGCAGTGTTACGTAAAGGGCAGAGCCCGGTTCAATTTTACCACAGTCTGCTGCATGGGTGGTGGTTCTTGCCCTTACTTTTGTGCGGGGTAAGATTTATTCCCCTCCTATGCAAGGAGGATCCCTGTTATTTTGAACAGGTGAATCACGACCCATGCAACTGCAAGGTAGAGATTACACAGAGAGCTACATCCTATGGGACGTGATGCTCTGATTCCCCCACAGAATTCTGCATTTTTCAAATTAGTTTTCAAAATGACTTTTAAATTTGTTTTGTATGAATTTCCTGGTTTGCTCGTGCGTTGCAGACAATTTGGAAAGCAAACATTAAAGCAAGCAGAAATACAGTTGGCTACAGTATGAAAAAGATGTGCGTTTTTTTTCCTAATAGGAAAAAAATAGTAGATACCCCAATATTAACAGGAGAATCTTCATGCTAACTGTATAAATTAATCAAAAGTATAATTGGCACTGCCTTGTTCCTTAAGTTTTTCAGAAGCTTTAGATCGGTAGCTTGAATCTTATTTAAAACCACAAGCCAGTCATTCCATGCTTGCTTTGATTCTTGGAGAGAAAAGATACCAAATCAAGAAACTGCTCCATGGACAATATGTGCATTTCAGAAATCTTGACATACACAAAACAGTGGCAGTTGTCTCACTCTCACTCTGGAGATGAGGAATTTGGGAATTATTCTTCATCTTCCTACAAAGCATATCTTTGCTTGCTCGCTAGCTCCAGAGGCAAAAAGAGAGGGAAAAGGCTAACTAAAAACCAAAGTCCACTGCCAACCTACATGCCCTCTCCTTCCTTCCTTCCTTCCTTCCTTCCTTCCTTCCTTCCTTCCTTCCTTCCTTCCTTCCTTCCTTCCTTCCTTCCTTCCTTCCTTCCTTCCTTCCTTCCCTCCCTCCCTCCCTCCCTCCCTCCCTCCCTCCCTCCTTCCTTCCTTCCTTTCCTCTCCTCTTTCCTTCCTTGGTGGTACCTGCTTGGAGATCTCCCTTGCCAGCTGCAAAGAACACATTTTATGCATGATTGTTCCTTGCACACACACAAAAAAAAGAAATCCTGTACATCAGAAGACATATTGGCCACCATTTCTAGTGAGTCCAGAAGTGGTGGGGATTTCTGGATTTCATGAAAACGAAAGCACTTCAACACCAACCGAGAGCTGCCCTCATCTTCCCTTGAGTAATCCCATAAACGTAGGCCTTTTAAAGGGTGCACATTTCAGGACGGACTATGCCAGCCATTCTCCAGTTACAGACTCGCTGTAGACCACCAACGCACCTCTGAAGACAGCCCGTTGGGAGAGGTTGCCCTGCCCGAAGACCCCATGGGTTGATAGAGAAGGACCGCCCTCCTTGAGATCCTGCGTGACATCCTCTTGCATGCTCCCTCCCATCCGCCTGCAGAAGACAGCGGGGTTTCCTGCGGGCCCTTCTGCTCCGCGCAGTCTTCTGGCAAGCCTCCCTCCTACTTGTTCATCTTAAAAAAGAGACATTCGGAAAGGTGTTCGTCTCAACCCTTCGATTTCCCTCTGCAGAAGCCAGTGTGCTAGAAAGGGAAGAAAAATTATACCAGGGCCTTGCTTTTATCTAGCTACAGCTCCCGATTGATGCACCGGCTCAGAAGCGAGGGTCCAAAGCACTCAACTATTCCCTTGGATGTTTGGATACAAGCTAGAATCAAGGGAAGCCGGCTTTGTTATGGGATTTGTTGATTTCCTTTTATCAAGCAGAAGGCTTGTCAGGTTTTTGTGGATGTTCCCTATATAACTTTATAAATCAAAGAAAGCACATCCTAAGATTTATGAGAGTAGCTGGTTAAATAGCTCAGGGGTTTCGCTGAGCCAGTTGTTGGGAGCTTGATTCCTCAGTGGGTCTCCTAGGAGTAGAGCCAGCTTGTGTTGCCTCAGGCAAGCCGTGATGTCCCAGGGATTTCCCTCCAAAAGAAGAGAAGGGGAAACCACTTCTCTGCCGTAAGTCACAATTGACTGGAGGCACATGATTATTATTTATTATTATGTGTAGTGGCGCTGCGGGTTAAACTGCAGAAGCCTCTGTGCTGCAGGGTCAGAAGACCAGCAGTCGTAAGATCGAATCCACGCGACGGAGTGAGCTCCCGTCGCTTTGTCCCAGCTCCTCGCCAACCTAGCAGTTCAAAAGCATGCAAAAGCAAGTAGATAAATAGGTACCACCTCGGTGGGAAGGTAAAATGGCATTCCCTAGTCACGTTGGCCACATGGCAACGGAAACTTCTTCTTAAACCACCATGATTCTCGGCAGTTTAGCAAATAAAATTCAAGGACAATTACAAAAACACACAGAATTTTTAAAAAAACCCAGCGGTGCAGCATCAGTTTACAATGTGGTAGGACAGATGATTGAGAAAAGATAAATATATCTATGTGACCCGGGATCAGTACGGAAAGCCTCTTCTGTACATTGACATCAAAAAGCCAGGCCACTTTAAGGATTTTCAGGTTCCCCATTAAAGTCCCATTTTGCCCGCTGCCTGGACATTTACTGGGAGCAAGACAAGTTGGGTTCTCTGTTTTCACATTCCAAAAATAGAGGTTGAAAAGTATCCTGCCATGCACATTTGGTCTAGGGCTGAGCTTAATGCACGGGACGGTTGGTTTTTTTAAAAAAGAGCTCTGCCTTGATCATTGTTAATGGGTACAAAGGAGAGTCTTTGCTCTCACTGTTGAGAACACAACCAGCTCTTACTCATCTGGAGCGAAGGATGAGGGCCGGGGCCAAACAGTTGTTCCAAGTTTGGCCAGCCCAGCATTCGAGAAACACACATTTCCTCTACTGTTTCCAGGTCTCTCCCTTAATTATTAGATCAGAATGTAAATAGAAGCAGCTGTTAAAAAAAATAAGAAGAAAAGAATGCAGAAATTATTTCACTGCTGAATGCAAACAGCCACTTTGTTTATGCAAGACCTGCTTGGGGCAATAACATGAACTGATCAGATATTATGGATCTAGTGCAAACAGGATTTTGAGTAGGGATTGTACTCTAACTCTCAGAAACCTTCAGCCAGCTTGGCTTCTGATCATGGTATTCAAAAAAGCAATTTTCCCCGAAGCATTGATTTAAGTATTAGGTCTTCTGTTGGTCATCACTGTCTTCCAAATGGAGTATTAAAAAAATAAAATAAAATTCAGGGTCAAATTAAGTGACCCTGACTTTGTTTTCAGCAGAGGTCCTCCTTCGAGTGGGAAAAGTTGTTTGTTTGTCATAGCATAGGATTTTCCTCACCTCTGTATCTTGCCTTTAGTATGTTTTGTTCTCTGGCTGATCGCCGGAGGACAAACACGGACTTTGTTGGCAAGTCTGCTGGGCACGTCTCTCCGAAGATATCTCATGGTGGGCGGAAAAACAGTTTAATCCTAGGGCACGCTTGTTCGTTCAAACCTCTGATTTGACCCTCAAATTGATGTGCTTTGCAGAGTGTATAGTGCTAAGAGATTTAGGTTTGTAGGGGAGACAAAATGGGTAGGGGGAGGCTGTTCTGACTTGCTACGACCTGGCTAGTATGCTTATATCCTTTTACTAATAAGAGTTTATTTCAGGTTAGTAAAGGGAACTGCTTACCACTGGGACCTGCTGCTCGTAGCTCTGATCAACACCGGGTTATCCGTCTTTGGGTTACCGTGGATCCACGCTGCCTTCCCTCACTCACCCATGCATGTCCGAGCTCTGGCCTATGTGGAGGAGAGGGTTGAGAACGGCCACATCTATGAAACGTAAGTGAAGGGCGGCCATTTTGTCCGACCACCTGACCAATTCCTGTGCCGTCGGAAGGCTATGGGTTGGAATCTAGGCCTCTGAATCGGGCGGGTTAGGAATGGCCATTTAAAACAGAAATGGGCCAACTACTCATTGGTACTACGCACTTTCAGAGCATGGTGTTAAGGCTCACGCATTTTACGGGCCATCTTCTGTACAGGCCTGTTTAACTTGAGCGTCTGGAAAAAAAAGTAGGAAAATATTATTAAGATGGCGCACAGGTCCATGGATCAGTTAGCTAAGCCCACACTGTTTTGGTGCATGCTCCTCCAAATGTTGGATAGGGGTTTTCTTGACTTATTTGCTTCCTTGATTGATCACATTAACCACCCTCTGGGCACGGTGAGGTTAAAAGCTCAGAATAAAGAAACCCCAATACATCCTTTCTTAGTCACGCCAGCCTTCCTGCCTCGGAATTCTTAGTTTCTGCATTGATTCAGGCTTCCAGGAGAGGGACGCAGGGTGGGGGGAAGATTTCCAGAGGAAGTCTAAAAAAGTGAGAGGTTGCAGAGGGAGTCACAAAGTAAGAATCCACACAAATCCCTACTGGTTGTGTTTCTGCAATATGTGTAAATTTGCTTCAGATACTAAAAGGGCAACCTGGACTCGTTTTAAAATGAGGAGATGCAGAGGCATGCAGCCAAAGGACAGGCTGCATCTCAGGAAGTATTAGCCAAGCTTAGGAAAGAACATGCAGCGTGGAGAGAAGATGAGGGAGGAAGGAAGGGAAGAAAGGAGGGAAGGAAGGAAGGGAATGGAAGGAAGGAGAGGAAAGGGAATGGAAGGAACAAAAGGAAAAGGAAGGAAAGAAGGAAATGGCCCTTCTCACAGGGACACAAGAAAAAAATGCAAATTGGGAGGGGACAAAACTCCTGACTGTTTCTGCCGGGTGCAATCTGGAAAATGTCAATATAGTGGTGCCCCGCAAGACGATGTTAATCCGTTCCATTGAAATCACTGTTTAGCGAAAACATCATCTTGCGAAAAGCGTTTCCCCACTGGAATGCATTGAAGTCCATTTAATGCATTCCAGTGAGGAAAATAGTGGTCGTTTTGTGAAGATCGCCCATATGGAAGCCATTTTGCGAAGCGCTGATCAGCTGTAAAAATCGTCGTCTTGCAAAGCATCAACCCCCCCCCCAAAAAGTCTTGAAACATCGTCCAGCAAAAATCGCCCATAGGAAACACTGTTTTGTAAAGCACAATGGTGATTGCAAATACTCATTGTCATGCAAATTCATCGTTTTGCGGGGTCATCGTCTAGCGGGCTACCACTGTAGTATCTTTCCCACCAACCTGACTATGCAGAGGGCCTCTCAGGCGTACATGTCCCCCAACCCCTGAGAAATGAACACAGAACGCCCTTTCTGGAGGAACTTCAGAATGGCCCTTCCCTGCCTCAAAATGTTGCATCTTTGTTAAAAGGCACTGGGGAGGGGCAGCTACTCCTCCTTTAATGCCTAATGAGAAAATCTCCAATTTGGCAAGAAGCAACAGTTTTTCAAAAGAGTTGCCTCCGGTTTTGTTTCTCCTGAGCTGTTTCCTGATTCCTTTTCTTCTTTGTTAAGATGTCATAAAAGCGAAAGGAGTCAAAAGTGCTGCTGCTCCAACTCGGGGTTTGCTGTAGCAAGGAGAGGATTAAAGGTGGATTTGGCAAGATTTTGTTTAGTACGCTACCAAAAGCCGAATTGGTTATCTGCTCTGAAGGTGGGGAAGATACTGAGGGGACAACCGGAGTGGTGGGTGCTTGGAGCTGAAAAAAAAATATACTAATTGTGCTCCCGGAAAAACAGGATCTATAGGGTATATCAGTTATACAGTTGAAACAAATTTTGTTGCTTGATAGCCAAGGGAGCAAGTGAGGCTTTGAAAAACCTCCACCTCAAATATCATAAATCCGATTTAGTTCCATGTAGAGGTTTCCCCAGGACACTTTAAAATCCAAATTTGCCCTTATAAGGGCTAGAAGATTATTCTTGTGCTGTTTAGTTTTCTGTACAACCCCAAATTCTTAGAACCCGTGAATCTCTCTTGTCCCATAGTAAAGTTTTGAAACAAGACATTATGAGTATGTCATAGAAGAACGGAGTTGGAAGGGGCCTTTAAGGCCATCAAGTCCAACCCTCCTGCTCAGTGCAGGAATCCGAATCAAAGCACATCTAACAGAGGGTTGTCCAATTTTCTCCTGAATGCCTCCAATGTTGGAGCGCTCACCACCTCCCAAGATCATTAGTTCCATTGTCATACCACTCTAACAGTTAGGAAGGTTTTCCAGATACTCCGCCTAAATCTGGCTTCCTGTAATTGCCACCCGTTGTTGCGTGCCCTGCACTCTGGAATGATCGAGAGCCGATCATGCCCCTCCTCTCAATGACTATCTTTCAAGTATTTGAAAAGTGCTATCCTATCACCCCTCAGTCTTCTTTTCTCAAGGATCTCCCCTTAGTCTTCTTTTCTCGAGACTAAACATGCCCAGTTCCTCCAAGTGTTTCCTCCTAGGGCTTGGTTTCCAGTCCCCTGATCATCCTTGGTGACTTCATTCAAACCTGGTCGAAATCATAAAATCCTCGAATCAGGGCTTAAATCCTGAATCAAGTCCTTGTCCAACCATGTGCACAGATCACTTGTGGAGCTGAATGGTGGATGGTCTTCCGTCAAAAAGCCCTGCAGCTGGAATCTTGGACAGGCTATATGGAGTTCTGTGGTGTTTAATCTGTGCCGGCTCATTCACCCACATAAGTCATTATTTTAACTGTGAAGGTCTTCGTGACTCTTGACTTGCTGTTATGAAATATCCATAATGGTGGTGGGGTGGTTTTTCTCTCTCTCTCTCTGTCTGCTAAGATACCAGTCTTGTGCTTTGTCTCCGGACAGGATCGTGAGCGTGAAGGAGACCCGGCTGACGACCTTGGTGGCCAACTTCTTGGTGGGACTCTCCCTCTTGCTTCTGCCTTTCCCGCTGCAGCTGATCCCAAAACCGGTCCTGTACGGGCTTTTCCTGTACATTGCCTTGACCTCCATTGATGGGAACCAGCTTTTCGAGAGGGTGGCCCTCCTGCTGAAAGAGCAGGTAAGCACAGGGGGGAGAAAGCCAGCCAGCCAGACCTTGGCCGTGCCGGATAAGGAGGGAAGGCCCCGGAGGTCTCCAGCTTCTGTTTCCTGAGGAAGCTCATAATAACAGTTTGATTACTGCAGCTTGAAAAACACAGCCATTAAAGAGCTTCTGATTGCTTTTTATGATTTTTCCGCCTCCCCTGTGTCTTTGCTCACACCCCATGTGTTGTCTTGTATGTCTCCTCCCGTGGCAAAATACGGTGGGCAACGTGCCACCGGAGGGTTGCCAGCAAAGAAATCCCAGCCATCCGACTTACAGGAGGGGTTAGGAGAGGAAAACAAGGTTTATCCTCCCAGTTTCCAAAGGATTTTTTTGGGGGGGGGGTCATTGGCCAAGCCATGCTACAGGTCTTAAATCCACGGCCATGATGGTTTGGAAAGTAACTTTGCCAAGCTCCAGAAGTGTTAGGTTCAAACTGGAAGTGTATTCTATCTTGTGTTCTCGAAGGCTTTCACGGCTGGGATCCGATGGTTGTTGTAGGTTTTTCAGGCTGTTTGGCCGTGTTCTGGATTTTTTTTTTCTTCCTAACGTTTCGCCCGTCTCTGTGGCTGGCATCTTCAGAGGACAGGAGTCAGAACCCTATGCACCAGAGCACAGACAGCTCAATATGAATCTAAATCATCTTTTACACACAAGGAAAAGGAGCTGCAAAATTGTAGAGGCTGATGAAGAACTATAAAATTACTGTTTGTTCTAGGTTTTTCATGCTGTATGGCCACGTTCTGGAGGTTTTTCTTCAGAGGACAGGAGTTAGAACTTTGTCTTCTGGTGCAGTTTGTGGGATAGTTGAGTATTTGTAGCTGTGGGATCAGCTTTTTGTCCTTTTCAGGAGATTGGGTGATCAGGGTGTTTTTTGTTATGGGTGTATTGTTGTGATAAGGGGGGGAGATGAGCTGTCACTGTGTGTAGTGCACACAAAAGACTAGCTAACGACACCCGTCAATCGCACTCAGAGGTTGAGTCTAAATCACTGGAAAAAAGAAACAAGAAATTAGTCAATTTGCCCATGTGACTTAAGTCTGACTTGATAGCGAGTCGTTTGACTCCCGTTTCCATCTCTGGTGACGAAGGAAACAACATTTTGTAACACCCTCCCTGACAAAAGGATGAGTGTTCTTGAGAGTGTGAACGATTTTGGTCTCTTTTCCGTTAGTTTAACAAGGCAATCACTGCTGGTTTACTCACCAACCTGTCCTTTCCAGACCGCCTACCCGCCAACTCACTACATCCGCCGAGTCCCCCAAAGGAAGATCCACTATTTCACCGGCTTGCAGGTTCTCCAGCTTCTCATTCTGTGCGGCTTCGGGATGTCTCCTTTGCCCTACATGAAGATGATCTTCCCTCTCATCATGATTGGAATGATCCCCATCAGGTAGGTCCCTGGTAGTCCCCAGGACTTGGAGAGAATATCCCATTCTGGCCCGACCCCTTTTTTTGAACCATCAGTTCTTCAGTATCTTTTGAGGGTCAACTGGGTTGCCATCTACACAAGTTGTGTTGCGCTGTGCGCGTCTTCTCTGTGCCGCTTGCTGCACCAGCTGAAGCATGGGCTTTTCTTTTGTCATGCTGATGCTAGGGATCGGTGGATCCTCAACCGTGGGCCTTAGTGGCTGAAGTGGTGGAAGAGGCTGTCGAAGCTGGATGGCCAACTTGAGGAAGGCAGATTTAGGCTGAATATCAGGGAATCTTCTTAACTCTTAGAGCAGTACGACAGTGAAACCCTAGACCTCAGGAAGTGATGAGCCCCCCAAGGCTGGAGACCTTCAGGAGAACTTTGAGCCAACTTCCGTCCGATCTGCTGTGGTTTGGATTCCTGCCTCGAGCAGCGCGTTGGACTCAATAGCCTTATAGGCCCCCTTCCAACTCCGTTATTCTAGGATTCAAAGATTTGATGACTGAGCTAGTTGAACCGACTCTAAATGTTACAGGATGCTAGATAGATTTGTGCTGTTGGTCTCCTCCCTCCTTCTGCTTTTTTCTCTCCATCTGTTGATGATGGTTTTCAAGTGTGTTGTTTTGCCGCATGTTCTGAATCGATCCGTAAGCCAGGCTGATGGAGCCAAAGTGCAGGTTAGGAGTGGGTGTCAGGATACACTTCATTCTCATGCCACGGGGTATTTGATGTGATGGAGAAGAAACTGACTGAGAATGGCCACAAGACTGTTGGTTTTGACCACAGCCCCATCATGGTTAGAACATCAGAAGAGCCCTGCAGGATCAGGCCAAGGGCCCATCTAGTCCAGCTTCCTGTATCTCACTGTGGCCCCCACCAGATGCCTCTGGGAGCCCCCGACACCACGAGATCCCTGTCTAGTTGATACCCGGTTCATGAGCTTCCCCCTTTCCCTTTTAAAAGTAAACACAAGTGCTATTGAATCAGGCCGGCTTCCTCTCTCTGAAAGCAACAAAGCCATGTGTGTTGCTTATAGTCCACCCCATAGCGCTTAAAGCATTCCTTGGGCAGTTTACAGTTTTTAATTGTGCAGGCTACCCATCGCCCGCCACCCCCAGTGAGATGGGTGCTCCTTTTACTGACCTCAAGAGGCCAAGTCAGCCTTGTGCCAGCGACCTGCGGCTGTCAGCTTCAGATCACGAGCAGAGCCTTTTACTGCCGTATTTCAGTTTAAGCGCTGCACCCCAAGGTTCTATCTAACCATCATTTCTCCGGGAAGCCCACTGTAAGGGTAATGAAAGCTTCATTTTTGTTCCTCAGAAACTTAATATTCTCAGATACACTGTCTCTGAATGTGGAAGCTCTCTTCCCCTATCATCCTAATTAATTTGTTGTTGTTTAGTCGTTAAGTTGTGTCCGTCCGTCTCTGTGACCCCATGGACCAGAGCATGCCAGGGCCTCCTGTCGTCCACTGCCTCCCGGAGTTGGGTCAAATTCATCTTGGTCACTTTGGTGACCCTGTCCAGCCATCTCGTCCTCTGTCGTCCCCTTCTCCTCTTGCCTTCACACTTTCCGAACATCAGGGTCTTTTCTAGGGAGTCTTCTCTTCTCATTAGATGGCCAAAGTATTGGAGCCTCAGCTTCAGGATCTGTCCTTCCAGTGAACACTCAGAGTTGATTTCCTTTAAAATAGATAGGTTTGTTCTCCTTACAGTCCAGGGGACACTCAAGAGTCTCCTCCAGCACCACAATTCAAAGGCATCAATTCTTTGGTGGTCACCCTTCTTTATGGTCCAGCTCTCACTTCCATGCATCGCGTCTGGAAAAACCATAGTTTTGACTATATGGATCTTTGTCGGCAAGGTGATTTCTCTGCTGTTTTAAGATGCTGTCTAGGTTTGTCATCGCTTTCCTCCCAAGAAGCAGGCGTCTTTTAATTTCGTGGCTGCTGTCACCATCTGCAGTGATCATGGAGCCCAAGAAAGTAAAATCTGTCACTGCCTCCATATCTTCCCCTTCTATTTGCCAGGAGGTGATGGGACCAGTGGCCATGATCTTAGTTTTTTTTGATGTTGAGCTACAGACCGTTTTTTGCGCTCGTCCTAATTAATAGACTCATTTAACTCAGCTACAGCTCTCATCACATTTTCTACTGGGGGCCCCTGGACTGGAGAAGGCTGGTCCACTTAGTAGATTACAGTGCGGTTCCTGAGGAGGCGGATGGGGTGTTACAAATCTGAAACAATAGGGGTTTATTGAGGCCTGTAACTAACAAGGGACCCTCTTGCTTCTCCTTCACCCAGGTACAATTTGCTCCCCAGGATCATTGAGGCGAAATACTTGGATGCGATGGACGCCGAGCACTAGAGGCGGATCGCTGACGGTGGCCCTTGGAACAATTTGCTGCCTTCTTCTGAATGGAAAGGAAGCCATTGCCTGACCGAGTTACACAGTTGGGGAGTCTGCCTGTTGACCATCTCTGTGACGTTAACGTATTGCTGCACTATTTATCCGAGGCCTGTTGCCAGAGGAAACCCACCAAGTGCCCAAGTTTCGGGGTGGGGTGGGGAGGGGGGGAAACCACAGCTCTCCTGAGCTGAGAGACAAGCAAGCTTTAAGGAAACCCCAAAGACGAAGTCCCAGGATTGCTACGTGCCTGTTGCGTTGAGAGGAAGCCATCTCCCTTCTTACGGACGTGTTCCTCAGATTTCCACCGCTCTGCAAAAGGAAAAGTTGCCCTTCCCCTTTTTCCTTCACAGAATCGACAGCCTGAAGTTGAGTTTTCGTGGAGTTCCCCACCTCTTCGAAATAAGTTGACCCTCCCTTGGAATCGAGTAAACCACGGACGAGCGTCGTCAGCGACCGCTAGACGATGGAGTCATTTTGCTGGAGGTTTCTTTTGCCCAAAGATGGTCAATTCTGTGGGAATGATCCAAAGCAACCTTTCCTTTCCTGTTAACAGACTAAATCCCACCTTAGACCAGTAGATTCACACAAGGGTAATGTTCGAACCAGGCTCTGGATCTTGGCAGAATTCTCGTATGTGTACAGTGCTAGTGTGTACATATATTTATATATACATATATATACATATATATATATATATAGCTAATCTAGATTTGTGTATATATTTTGCATATGAACGCGCTGGATTTAGATGCCTGTCCTTTCCAGAGACAGAAAAGGTGCAATCAATCAGTGTTAACTTGTACTGTATCTTACGCTCAACTCTCGTTCCCCTTTTTCTTTCCCTCTTTCCTTCACTGCTGATCTCTCCTCGTCTTTTCTTTCCAGACCTGCTGTGTTGGCCGGGTTTCATCATCCCCCTTTACCTCCACCATCCTTTGATCCCTGGGGGCATTTCATTTTAACGTACAGTACATTGTCAACAGACGACTGTTGGGGGAGTGGGTTCATGCTTTCTTCTGATCCATTTTGTTGGCCTCGGCTGTATTTCCATTGCTTTTCTCTGTACTGTTGTTGTTGTTGTTTTGTTGGTTCGTGTTTTTTGGTTTGGTTTTGTAGATAAATCTCCCCGCTTTTCCTCACAAAGCATTACATTACAGTTCTAGAAGAATTCTGATCCTCCTGAAGAGTCTGTTTTATGTGCTGTGGCACCTCATGTCCCTTTGAGTGTATCCTGGCTTGCTTTTCCTACCTTTTATATATATATATATATATATATATATTTCTCCGTGCTGTGAAAAATTCCATACTGTATTTTGGATCAGTGTCATTTCAATTTAAGCCTCCCAGCATTCTCCTCTGTGTACCTGGGTAGAAAAACTCTTCCCCCCCCCCAAGAAACAGGGCTGGGGAGATTTCCAGACACTTGACAAGAAAAGTGCCAGAAGCCAAGCTGCTGGTTGAAGAAAGGTCACATCTGTAAATAGTTTGATTGTTCCAACTGAAGAACATTCAGGATTAACCGACATACGTAAATAGCAAGCGATGAAGTGCATCTATAATGCTTCAGTGGAAGAATGGTGAGGTTTTAATATCTCCCACTCCCCTTGCGTGTAGTCAAAGGGGAAGGATTCTGGCTTGGCCACCCTGCGCACAGCACTTCCCCCCCTGTATTCTGAAGTGACAGGGTTACCTCCTGCACCGTATAAGCTAAGCTTCTTCTATGGTGTGCCCAAAACATGTACAAGGAGCCCCTAAATGTTTACTCTGTTTGTCTGAATATCCTCTTTCTGGAAGATCTCCCAGATTTGAAGGCTACGGTTACAAACTTGGCCGTGGTCCATCTGGGACGTGGTTCCTCTCAAGCAGGACTTGCCCTATATATTCAGACCTGGGAGGAACAAAACAATTTTTTAAAATATACACCTATGAGACATGGACTTGGCTGTCGCCTCTGAAGCTCGCCAAGTTGATTCACAAATAGCTTGATGTTTTCTCTGCTTTTTTAGGGAAGACAGTCCTCCAGGACTCTGCCCCCCCTTCCCCGTCGCTGAATTTCTGTGCCACGGCAAGGAGGTTCCTGTTATGTATAGTCTGCATATCATTCCATGAGGGTGTTCTGACCCGTTTCTGCTGTTCACAATGGCAGAGTCGCTTCTGGCTCCTATGGTGAGAGAATTCAGGGCCGTAAGTGCTGAAGGGAGATTTCCCTGATGGAGCTGAAGGGCTGCAGGAACTGCATTGGGTGACCCTGTTGATTTATTTCGTATATAAGCAATTGGTGGGAATATGTGTTACCGTGAATGCAGGGCTACCAGCCAAAAAGAGAGCCAGGTGTCAAAGTTTCCTACCAGGATATAGTTAGTAAAGGATCCTCCATGTTGTTGTGGGTTTTTCGGGCTCTTTGGCTGTGTTCTGAAGGTTGTTCTTCCTAACATTTCTCCAGTCTCTGTGGCCGGCATCTTCAGAGGACAGGAGTAGGAACTCTGTGCTGTGGTGCAGTATGTTGAATATTTATAGCTGCTGGATCAGCTTTTGTCCTTTTAAGGAGATGGGTGATTATGGTGATCAGTGGGTGATTATGGTGATCAGTGGGCAAACAGACTGCACCAGAGCACAGAATGCTACTCCTGTCCTCTGAAGCTGCCGGCCAAAGAGACTGGCGAAACGTTAGGAAGAACAACCTTCAGAACACGGCCAAAGAGCCCAAAAAACCCACAACAACCATCATATCCTGGCTGTGAAAGCCTTCGCAAATACATTTCTTGCTACCGTGATGGAGAGTTTCCTCCCCTGGCCAGACAGCAGTGTAGGATTCAGGCAGAGGGCAGTGGAATGGACATAGAACAATGTTAAAAGGAAGGGTGACCATTGCAACATGTTACAGGGGAACGAGCTGACATTTTCATGGACAGCCCTATGCTCCTCCTAGCAGTTGTGGTTCCACGTGGATGCACGTCTTTTGCAAATCCTGGTACCCAATTGTAGAGGCGTATGTTAAAGCCTATGATGGATAGGCTCACAGGAGCGCACCCGGCGTTTTTTAAACGGCATGCAAATTCAGTAGCTCTAGAAGGAAGGAAGACATCTGTTGTTTTTGCAAAGATCATATGCTCTCTTGTTATGTAACCAAAAACAAAACAAAACAAAACTGGCCACATTGTCATAGGAATGATCTGTGAATTTCCCACCACGGCGCTTGGCAGAATCTCAGAGCGGCATGGCAGAGGGTAGGAGCTTTTGCAAACAGAATCAGTCCTCCCGTCTTCTGCCAGAGACAAGGGACCTTCAGCCCCCCGCTCCTGATGTTTAGCCTCTCAACTCCTCTCAGCCCCCAACTGGCATGATGACTATTCTAAGATGATGGGAACCACCACCCTACAGCCTCTGAGGAGGCGCCAGTTCCCCGCCATCATCAAACAGGCTAGGTTAACCTGCAAAGCTGAATGTAGAAAAGACAGAAAGAAATGTATATAAATAGGAATTTCGAAGGAAATAGACCTCATTTTGCTCGAAGAAGCTTTCCAAGTGTTCCAGTTTGATTATCTTTTTATTTTATTTTTTTAGTTTTTGGGGGGGGTTGTTTTTGGGGGGGGGGGGGTTAAAGGAAAGGTTCTGTGCAGTCCAGTTGTGCTTTTATATCCATGGTTCTCAGGGAAGAGTCCCCAAGTATTGCTCTGGTGCAGTTCATGGAAGTTGCTCGTTCGAGACCCCCGGTGTAGCATAAAAACCCCACATTGGCGATTTGGCAGTTCCAGCAGAAGTGAGTCTTGCTGAAACTCTCTCTTTAGACCTGGCTGGCCAAAGCTTACTCCCTCGGTTCTTTTCACGACATACGTTATCCCCGAGGCGTGCCTTTATCCTCTCTCGGTATCCGGAGCCTGGTGTACCACACAGCAGGCCAATCCAAGGAGCCAGGAGCCTTCCATGTTCAAACGTCGTCCTTGAACGAATCGGTAGCAGACCAAAAGGCAAGCGGGTTTTTTCTCAAAACAGATACTGGGTCGGAAGGAAATCGGGCCGGGATGTTCCCCAGACCCCCTTGTTCTCCCCTTGTTTCCTGCTTTAGCGGGCGGGGGGGTGCTTCTACCTCCCTGCCTGCTCTTTCTGCTGACCTCAGCTCAGGTTACCAGGAAACAGACCAGCGACGGAAGTGTGTCTTTGGGGGGGAGCGCACACAGGCAGCACTTTAGCACCACTGTGAAGGTTAAGACGGTGAGAATGTAAATATCAAGTGCATTTACCTTAAGCTCTGTAGACTGACAGTTTCCTTTTGACGTTGTCGTTTGTGCTGTGTGTTTTGCAAAAGCGGCGGGATGAGGAAGACAAAGGTGTCCTTGTACCGTTCACTTGTCCAAAGAGGCTATAAATGCCTTTTTTTAAAAAAGGCCAGTTGGATGTTTTCACTCACTGTAATAGGAACAAAGTTTGCCACACACAAAAAAAATGGGGGGGGAGAAGCATTCCCAAGCTGAACAGCTGAATTTTCTTTTGACACCGTAAATCAGATTTTTTTTCCCCCCTACATGATACCATCCAGGTAGGTTGAGAGACAAAATCCTTCCTCATCTCAAGCCAGATTGCCTGGGGATGATAGGCATCCGTGCACCTGGATTGGGACCATGTTGGGGAGAACGGCAGTAAATGCACCATTGTGCCCCCCTGCGCAGATGTGCCGTTGTGCGCAGAACAAAGGTTTGTTCAGAGCTCCACCTAAACAGTGCAGTCTATAGTTTATTACTACAGCTGAAGGCGGCCGAGGTGTTTGCTCCTTCTCCTGAGAGAATGGAGAGCGCTTTGAATAAGGGACTGCTGCCCTGCAGTGTAGGCCACTTTTGGTTTATTAAGCAGCTTTGGCTGACCTTTACAAGGCATGAATTCCAAAAATCACATCTGCCTGTCTATTTCTTTTTAATCAGAATACAACAGCAGGGCATAAGAAACACTTTTATTTATTAAATTAATACACCCTTGGGTGGGTGGGTGGGCACTGAACTGTCTCAAGCGCAATCTTTTTCTTGCCCAAATGTTGTAAATATAGAACACATTACAGAATGGTCCTTCTGCACTGCGAACTTTGGGAGAGGATGTCATAGTGAGGCATAACAAAAAAAACACCTTTGCAACGGATTTCGGCGGTTCCCATGAATTCACGACAGAGTGAACAACCAAACCTTGCTGTGTGTGTTTTTTTTTAAAGAAAACTAAATCCTTGCACAAATCACTCCTTTCTGTCTTCAGAGACTTGAGGGAAGAACTTTTCCTCCACTTTCTGATGATCGGTAGCCACTCTCTCCTGCCCTGTATGCCTTGGTGTACATGGAACAGTTCAGCAAACATCTGTTTAGAAGCTGGTCCATTTTCAGCTGATCTCCCCAACGACTTTCTTTCCAGGGCCCCACAGAGATGAAAGTGGAAATTTCCTAGGAAAGGACCAATAGGGGGGAAAAAAACTAGTATTTGATATGGTAAGGGAAAGGATGCTCTGAACCTTCCCCAAACATGGACCAAGCTAACAAATTTATCCGGGGTGGACTCCTTGCAATGACACAGGAAACGAGGTATTTGGTCACCGTAAAGTGATCCTTTTGCAAAACCGCAAACAGACAAGCTTTGGAGTGACAGAGTTGACCTTTTAGGTCTTGATACCCATTAATCCGAGCTAGTTTCCTTCAAGCTTCTCTTGTTTTCACCCTTGGCTTGAAGCCGGGTTATCTAAATATAGCTTGATCCTGAAGTCTCGTTCATAGCTGGAACCGTGAAATGCACAAACTGCCATTTCCACACAACTCTGTTCGCTAGTTGTGGGTGGGTGTTCCCCTGAGAATCCCCCTCTTCCATTCTCTGGTTTAATGCTCGTGTGAACTGTGAGTGAAGGAAAATTTGTGTGCACACGCACAATGGTGTCACAGAGTTTCCCTGAGTGAATTTTTCCTTTCTTTTTATCTTTCCATAAGACCTTGCTTTTCATACCTTTCTGCTTTGAACAATTTAAAGCCAGATCTCAAATTTCCAGTTTTTGCCCGACTCCAGTCTACAGGAGCGCTGCCTGAAAACGCTAACTTCCGGGGGTGGGTGGGATGTAGATGGGTTCCAAAATCCCTATGAAATCTGGGTTTTTGTGATTGGGAGTTTGGGACTTCACATCTGTATTCCAGTTACATTTCAACAGAAGTGTAAGGATCTGGCTCAGTCGTTATTTTATACTGGTGTAGTAGACTCTGATATAGAGCCAGATCACAATTCCACCCAGTATTTGGACCTGTGGTTATTGGAAATTTCTTTCATTGCGCTCTTATAGCTGTGGGTGCTCTTTCAAGGTTCACAGCTGTTTGATTTACCAGTGTTCAGGGTACCAACCGTATTGTATAATTGTCAAACTTATTTGGCAGACAATATTCTTCTAATGATTGGCTGGAATCTTATTACATATTTATGCTGGTGTGGCTCTGCTTGTGTAAAACTCAGTGGCAAATTGCCACACATCATGATGAAAGTGTAAGGATTTGCTACTGTACATGCGGTAATGCAATTCCACGAGTAGCAGCCAATGACTTACTTATTCCAATTCACCGCTGGGTTTTACACCGAGTTACACCAATGGATGTAGCGAATAGGATTCCGCCCATTAATTTATACCCACTTTAAGCGTGAAACGGTTTCAGAATGCCTGAGTTTTTCAGATTTGTTCCCGGGGATGTTTATTTTAAAAAAGCGGGGTGGTGGGGGGAATCTCATACCTGAATATATTTTAACAAATTTAACCTGGTAGCATCCCTGTTCCAACTGCTTATACCTTAAACTTTATTTTAATCACAATTCTTTGGAGTGGTCCCAAGGAAAAGCTCTGCTTGCGTTGGTTTCTCTGGGTCAAAAACAATTGGGTTTAGTGTGTACAACTGAATGGAACTTTAAACTGTAACCCTAAGATTTGCATGAAGAGGTTACAGCCCCTACTTATCAAGAAGGAACAAATGCCTGAAGCAGATGCAAAAATTTGACAGCCTTCGGGGCTCGCTCCCTCTTCCTTCTCCTGCCCCACCTCTGGCAGCTCCTCCCTGTGGTAATCCATGTTGGCATCTTTTTAAAGCATCTAGTCACTTTGATGATCCTCTGTGAGGTGAAATCATTTTTAATCCTTGTTAAGGTGTTTTATGATACCCCCATCTCTCTACCGTTTGGACCCTACCCAAATTATGGTGTCCTTTCTAAGACAGCCAGAAGATAATTCTGCTAGCATAAGAGTTCCCAAATCTACTTGTGACTTGTTCTGGGTTTACTCATTGTCTTGGTGCAAATCCCTTTCCCGTGTCCAAATTCAACGGCAACGCAAGTTGTGTCCCTTCCCCAGCCCCCTCCCCTCCCGTTTGGTGGCCATGTGGAATAAAAGCTGTGAGCCAATCTCTCCTTAACCATTGTGTCTTTCGTGAAGTTCATCTGTCCTGCATGGGTGTACCCTTCCAGTGGTACCAGCCGAGAAGCGATCTCGTGTGCAGAACATCTTTAAGAATGCACCACCAGATGCTTGGCGGAGATACAAGGATGAGGTTGACCTCCATAACCTGGCTCTCAAGTTGGGGCGTTCGTTCTGTTGATTGCTTTGTGGTCCTTAGGGTTGTAGCTTCACCCTGTTCTTGCCGTACTTCACGGTGAAACTTGGAGCGGGGTTCCTTGTTAAGTTAGCCTGGAGGTCGGCGATGGGCGCTGATTTTTAAAGTGGCCCAGAGCAGCAGGACGTGAGAACATCTCTGTTGGAGATGAGGAAGAAGAGAGTGATCTTTTTACGTGGCGCTTCCTCTGCTTGGATTTGAAAACGCATGCCTCTCTGCTAGTGTTGATGACTTTCTTTTCTTTCTTATTTGCTTCTCAAGTGAACGATTTTCTTTTGATAAAAGAATTGCTTCTTGGAAAACAACAGAAATTCCTTTATTTGTGTAAGGAACTTGGTTGTATTTTAATAAAGAAAATAAACCAGTAGACCTCTCTTTGCAACGGTTCTCCTTCCCAGATATATGGAGCGGGCCTCTTGGCCTACGTCATTCGCATTCATGTCCTTGGTTTAACGGTTTGGCCAACATTCCAGTTTTTTATATATATATAGGAACGTCATCTGTTGCTTTGGGGTGCTGTTTCAGTTCTAGATCTGCTAGGCTATAGAGTTTTGCTTCTTATATCTCTTGGGGAATCTTATTTAGATCAGAAAGGGCATGTGTACGGACCACACAAGACCAATTTAGGTCACTTCAAAAGATTGTGAAGAGAGAACTGGGTTTTGTTTTGCTGTAGCTCAGTGGTTCTCAGTCTCCGGCTGCAAAACCAGAGGGTTGGGAGTTCGAGTTCCCCACTGGGTCTCCTTGAGAGGAGCTGGACTTCATGATCCAGAGGGCCCCTTCCAGCTCTGCAGTTCTAAGATTATTATTGTTGCTATATTAAAACGTTTGCAGAAAGAAAGAGGGCTTATTATCAAACCTTTCAAACCAGAAACTATTTCCATAATGAATAGTAAAGACAGACGGAGGAAGGACTATAGGGAACTGATATGATGTAACATGGCTCTGGGTTGGCCACAGGGACCTGGAAGGAGGGGAGAATACCCTTTGGTTTACAGGCACCTGGTCGTGATTCACAATAAGACAATTGCTCTTACTGTCTAAATTGGGTGTGGTTATCAGCCTTGGGTCCCCAGTTGTTCTTGGACTTCAACTCCCAGAAGCCTTAGCCAGCATAACCAGTGAAGGGGAAATCTGGAAGGTGTAGTCCAACAACAACTGGGCCCAAAAGAGAATCAGTGGTCTAAATAACTAGGTGTACCAAAGTTATCTGAAAATAGCCAAAAGAGACACACAAACATCTATCTATCTATCTATCTATCTATCTATCTATCTATCTATCTATCTATCTATCTATCTATCTATCTATCTATCTATCTATCTATCTATCTATCTATCTATCTATCTATCTATCTATCTAGTTTATTCTTAAATTTTAGATCAGGATAAACAGGGAATATGGTAATCAGCTAAGCATAGAGATACTTTTAACATCCAATTCCTTCAAAATCAGTAACTTGTTTTCAAAACATAGATGAACGTTTCCCTGAAGAAGCGGGCTTGTCCACAAAAGCTCGCATTAAAATGTAGCGCTTAAGTCTTGAAGATCTTTATTTTTTTGCTTTTCTTTTGAGATGCCCAAAATATTTGTTGTTATGCACCATCGTATTGCTTCAAACTTAAAATCCTACTAGGGTTTTTTTTGAGGTGCAGCTTTTAGCATTGCCCACATCCTTGAGCGGTTCATGTATGAGTGGAGATTTGAACCCAGGTCTCCTTGAGTTCTTTGTCTGACACACTGTCCCTTACTCCGCACTGGCTAAAGTGTGGTGTACACGTTACCCCAACCTGTCCCTGAAGTTTGTTTGTTGGGATTGCAGCCAATGCTTTTCTCTACTGCGAATCTCTTTGGCCTTCCACATCCGAGGACCTGATTTGCGGCAAGAGGACGCCATCTGCCGCTTGCTGGGGGGAAAGACAAGCTGGCAAACCGCTCCGTGCTTCTAGCAACCTTCAAGGAAGCGCGGCTGAGCCCTCGCTGCTCTGTGTGTGAGGGGGAGGCAGCCACGAACACGGGCTCTCTTCCAGAACAACCAGCCACATACCTACCTACCTGTGTACAAGCAAGCAGGAGGAGCTGCCTCTTACAAACTTTTAAGACGTTTGTAAGAGGCAGCTTACAAACGTCTTAAAAGGATAAAAATGGGTAAAACCTGGGATCCCTTTCTGCGGACTTGAGTTTCGGGATTCACTTAAGTCCCACCAGCGACTCCACTTGGTTTTGTTATGTTTGTTTTTGCTTTTTGTCAATTACACAAGCTCCACTCGTGAGCCGGAACCCACCAATCCCCTCGCTTTTTTTCGGGGGGGGGAGCTTGTTTTTAACAGAGACTTGAACTTGGTACTTGGTACCAAAAACTCAACTTTGTATCAAGACTTGGTATCAAAGACTCGGACTCGGGACCCAGACCCAAAGACTGGCCAACGTCCCCGGGAAGGAGCCTGCAAAACTTGAGTTTAACGGCAGATCTCCGGGGCTTAAAACACGTAGCCCAATGTTTGGGCTTTTAAGTGCTTTTTCATCTTTTCCCAGTTTTTTTACCATCTGGCCTTGGAATCCCTTCCGTTTTGTCCAACATCAGAGAACAAAAAATGATTGTAAGATGGAGGGGCAGCTATACTCAGATAAGACAAGACAAACCAGCAAGCCAAAAAAAAAAAAAAAGCTGGAGCAGGACATGACCGAGAACATTAAGAGCAAAAAGGCACATATAAAAAAAATACATCAGGAGCAGGAAATCGACTAGAGAGGGTTGTTGAGAACAGAGCAAGAAGAGAGTTCAAGTGATGGTAGCCGCGTTGGTCTCTGCTAGCGCATCAGGCCAAAAGCAAAATGAAGAAGGCAAAATTGTTGGGAAGACTAGCCACTATATTTTAATGTGAGCTTTCGTGGACCTTATCCAGGAGGCAAGTTTGGAAGGGAATAAGGCAGAGTTGGAAATATAGCACATATGATGTGTGTAAAAAAGGAGGGAGGGGGGAAGCTAGCATGCAAAAAGGAATGTATTCAGAGAGCAGGTTTGGAAAACTTTTCAGTAAAACGAAGGGAACAGGGCAGAGTGCTAGAGTGGGCCTCCCTAACTCTGGCTGCCAGATGTTTTGACTACAAGGTCCATGTGTCTCATTCAATGCGGATGGGAGGTGTTGTCTAGCACTTAGAGGGACTCGGTCGAGCGGAGGGTGTTTGGGAGTGTATTTGTTTATTTATTGCATTTATAGCCCGACTTCTCCACTAAAAGATAGGGTTCGAAGCAGCTTACAAACTTCTTAAAAGGATAAAAGCAGATAAAACTGAGCCTGAAATCATATAACCGGTCTTTCTGTAAATGCATTAAAAGACAAATTAAAATGCAGAAAGGAGGCAGTTAAAACAATACCATGGAGCAGGTTAGCTATCACAAGCTGATCTAAAAAGGTACATATTTACTCCCTACTTAAAACCAGTCAAAATAGAACCAGGTTGCAACTCAGAAGCGAAGGCTCCCCATAGTCTGAGAGCTGTGCTGGAGAATGGGTTGATAAATTTAAAATTCATGGCTCTCCAGGTGTGGATGGAGTTTCATCCTCGAGCCCAGATTAGAAGAACGATGACTGCCACGGGGGGCGGGGGGCGGGGGGGATACACTAAAGAGATGTATAAGATTCAGGGTGACGGAGAGAAAGTGGGGGATCCTTCCTCTGGTAATACTAAGACACAGATCTCGCTAGTTCCAAGTCTTGGCCTAACAGATTCTCGATAGTGCAAAGGAAGTCGTTCTTCAGAATTTGCTGCCTCAACATGTGATGGCCAGCATCTCCCCAGAGCATTCAAAAGTCCCCTTTTCTGGATATCCGCTAGCCAGCGTCACGACTCTGCTTTAACCCCGTTTCAGTGATTGGACGTTTTCAACTCTGTTGCACCCAAAGCTGAATTCTGATCCTTGGAGAAGGGAAAGGATTCCTCTTAGGCTCCATCTGTTGCCCCAGGCAACCTCCAGGGTGAAGAGGCATTCCGAAAAGTTCAATTCATGCCGCTGGAATAAAGCCTGAATGAAGGGTATCGATCAATTGGCTCACCTCCTTTCCTGATGTTATGCGTGCATTCCGCACAGGTTCAGACAGCCATTGTCCTTAAGTTTTATTATGGGAAGGAGCATGGCAGGTTCTCCTTGTGTTTTGAGGCACATTACTCTGTGTGTACTCAGAAGCGCCCTGTCCTCGGAATTCTTTAGAAACAAGTTGTAAACCCTTTTCTAGTCATTTCACTCAGCACGGATTATTCCACTGCACTAAGCGACAACCTTCTATGTGGTCACCAACACAGTCAAAATGATCAGAGCCGCTGATGTCCTCACAGCGTTTGACCTGAAATGGCCGTTCCGCTCATCGGCTGCCTGCAGAGTGGACTTCTCCTGCTCTGCTTCCGAGTGGAGAGAGAGGAGTGCTCAGAGCCATGACGGCACACCGGGAGAGAAAAGACCGTACCAGATGATGCGCTTCCAGAACATTTGGATAGCAATAATAACAGCGCGTGCTCCTTCCTCGTGAAAAACTGGGACGCGGTGGCTGCTGTCTACAGTGGGCACCATGCACAAGATTGGACAGCGGAAGTGGGGTTGGGGGGTTGTGCTAGAAAATATAAATGGCCCTGCCCTCTCATCTGGGAAATTGGATTTTGATATACAGCCTAGTGCACAATGTCCTTGTTTGGTCAGGCTGGAACAAGGAGATTGCAGGAGCTTCACAGGATCATTCTCGGACCAATGGCCTGGATCCAGTCCAGCCGTCTGCTCTCTCAGTGGCAAACCAGCTGCGTACAGGACCTCCCAGCCGGCAGGTCAGGAGCCCAGCAAGCACACACCATTGCTCTGCAGGCATCCGAGGTCCCGGCAAGCCTTTCTTGTGGGTGGAGACCCGGCTTCAGACTTAAGCCAGCTCTCCTTCGGCATCTGCCTTTCACGTTTTAACATGAGCTAAACTCAACACCGTGCAACTGTGCAAAAGCTGAATGACACCACACAGGGCACCTTGGCTGAATTCTTCCAGTGTATTGTGTGGCCCTCCTCGTTCTCCCCTAAAGTGCCGGCAGCCTCTCCCGGCTCACCGAGGGTCGCCGTAGGCCCGTCCTCCAAATCCAGGTACCTTGTTCGGCATATTGAGCAAATTAGAGTCTGATTCGAACAATTTGTAAATTTGCTCTTTCTGCAGATCAACATGGCTATTTCAGGCTATGCAAATGAAACACATTAATTGTCGCATTGTTTTTCTACCAGTGTGTTTCAGCTTCATCGTTACTTAGATTGTTGTCAAGTTGCCCTCAACATAATGGTGACCCCCATGAATGAGTGATGTGCCTTTTCTCCACTGGAGTCCCCCACTTCTTTTAGGCCTAACGCACTAGTCCTCAAGGGAGTTTCACTCTCCTTACATGCCCAGCTGTGGCCACAAGATGTCGAGACTTCCGATAGTCTGGACTCATCATCAGGCTTAAATCTGTGAGAGAAAGGTGGAGGTTTAAAAAAACACATTTACCCAGTAATATAAAAATTATTCTCTTTTATTTGGGTCTTTTCAATTGTTCCCGCAATACACTATCTGCAACAATGTCCTCTCTCAGTCTTGTGAGTCTGGGCCACCATCTTGCAGTTGATAGCCTTATCATGGGTCTTCCAGTCAGGGCTTGGAAAAAGCATTCTTTGGGCTACCGTTCCGAGAATCCAACCAGCTTCCAGGCCCGTTGCCGAAGCGCTGGCGTCCTGCTGTTGTGATTATCAGCATTGATCCGTGCAATTCCGGCCATGGATAGTTCTGTTCAGCTTTGTGGTTTCAAAAGCCTCTCGCCTCAAGAGTAACCTCCCTGTCTTAATTCTCCTGTTTCCTTTATTGTTCTAATTACATCCTGCCAGGCAATGAGGGGGGAGTGAATTTACTGTCTTGCTGGTTTTATAGAGAAGGGGATCTGTCCTGCCTTCACCCCTGGGGGCTGGCCGTCTGTTCGTGAAGCCATTTCTCCGTTTCCAGCAGCCCCTTAGGTCTGGATAAGTGGACTTGTCCACAAAAGTTCACATTAAAGAATATAAAAGTCTTTAAGGTGACACCCTGTTTTTCTTTTTTTATTTGTTCTTTTATTTTTCTTATTTCTGACTTTTGCTTTTACCTAAAAGACTAGCACGGCTACCCCTTCTACAATTACACTGCAGCTTGCTTCATATATGCTTGAAAACATACACAGACAGCAAAGAGTTCTCTATGTGTAGTAACCCTCATAGGACAGATCCCAGAGGAAGAAGGCTTTTCTCCTCAGGAGCCTAAAATTGTAATTGTTTTGTTTTGGTACACGCCATCAACCCTTCGGGAAACCCTAATGAAGTTTTCAGAGATGTGAGATGTTTAAGGAGGAGTTTATTGCCACCACATGCACACCAGTGAGGTTTCCGTAGAATCATAGGAAAGTGATGTTGGAAGGGGCCTACAAGGCCCCCTGCTTTTTCCAACCCCCTGCTCAACGCAGGAATACAATCAAAGCATACCTGCTAGGAAGTTTTTCCTGATATTCAACCAAAATCTGGCTTCCTTTCACTTGAGCCCATTGTTGTTTGTTCTGCAGTCTGAGATGATCGAGAACAGATCTTGACCACGTGGGGATTTGAACCCAGGTCTCTAGAGTTCCTGGGCAACACGTTATCCACTACATCCACCACCATGGCTCTGAAAGAGGCAACTGGGTGGCCCCTGTTCCACATGCCATGCTGAGCCAGGTGTGCCTACCCCTAGCAGCAGAGATGGCAATAGGGCAGGAGGTGGTAAGCGTGCATTAAGTTCACATCTGTGGCCTCTCGTAGGCCGTCTGCTAGGAAACATGTGCATTGCCAAAGTGACAAGGGATGCCAAGAAGCTTCCCGAAGAAGATACATCTACTCACAAGTAGCAAGAGGAAGAGTGAGTGGTTGTCTTTTGTCTGAGATGGGACAGTCCTGGTGGTAAGATGTCAACACCTGAGGTCAGTACTGGGGAATGCAACCACAACCAGTAGAAGTGGAGTCAACGAATAGGGCTGAGATCAGAACAAGTCCCACCAGCAAATCTCATAAAGCAGGCAAAGGGCACCCAAAGTCAAGCAGCAGTCTAGGAGTTAATGGGTTGAGCTCAGAAGAACCAGCGGGCAGAGATCTGCCAAACGCAAGAGACCAGCAGATCCAACTGCAAGGAGTGAGTGACATCAGAAGCCCTGGAAAGACTTGGTTTTTGTCAACTTAGGACTGAGTCAACCATGAAGCATCTCTGGGGGTTGCTTAAGCCTTACCTGGAGTGCAGGTGTAGCACCCCTGGCATCAATTCTCCTTTGTAAGATGGCCTTTCCTTGATGATCTGGAGAAACGAAGATGAGGCATGGCTGGAGGATTTCACAGCCCCATGGGAAAGTGGAACTGAATGAGAACTTGCAGAGGCATTTGTGGAGGTATAGGTAAAAGGTAAAGGTTCCCCTTGACAATTTTTGTCCAGTCATGTCCACCTCTAGGGGGCGGTGCTCATCCCCGTTTCCAAGCCACAGAGCCAGCATTTTGTCCGAAGACAATCTTCCGTGGTCACATGGCCAGTGCGACTTAGACACGGAACGCTGTTTACCTTCCCACCGAGATGGTACCTATTTATCTACTTGCATTTGCATGCTTTCGAACCGCTAGGTTGGCAGGAGCTGGGACAAGCGATGGGAGCTCACTCCGTCGCGTAGATTAGATCTTACGACTGCTTGGTCTTCTGACCCTGCAGCACAGGCTTCTGCGGTTTAGCCCACAGCGCCGCCACGTCCCTTCGTGGAGATATAGACCCCTCCCAAATTGCAGTGTTTTCAAACTTTGAATGGAATATACCTAAAGAGGATGCTATTTTGGAAATGCAAAATCACCAGCTCTCCTTGCACTTAACACTGCTACCGTGCTGTGCATAGCAAACATGGACCATGGACCTCTGGGTTCGAATCCCTGCTCAGAAGTGAAGCCAACCGGGGAGGGGGGCATGCCCAGGCACAGTCCTGCCATAAGGCTGCTGCAGCCCCACAGATCTGCTATGGGTTCCACAGGTTTCCAGAGAGGGAAACAAATCTCAGGATGAGCGGCTCCAGGGAAAGTTGAATTTTATGGATCAGATGGGTTTAAAGCCAAGGTGTCCACGTCTACTCCATGTGTAGATGGAGCCAGGGCTCACAAGCTCAGTGCAGAAGGGTTTTGCCCACGTTGCACACTTGTGCAAATGTGGCGCAGAAAGAACGTAGGGTTGAGGAGAGAAGGGCGAGGAGAGAATGGGAGCCATTGGAAGCACGGTAGGAAGGAGAGAACAAGGATCATGACTCCTGAGCCTTCTTGTTGCTGCAGACCTGCAAGAGGGGGTTTGTTCATTCATTCATTTCTACTATCATTTAGGCTAGAAGAACTACAGTTGGCCCCCATTCACGGGATCACTATCCACTGATTCACTTACCCACTGGCTAAAAATACTAAATAAGATAATCCAGAAACACCTATTTATATCTATTTCTGGCCACTAGAGGGAGACAAAGACCATGCAATGTAGAGTGTTCCATCCTTCCGCGTTTTCCAGTATCTGCTGGGGGGGGGGAGGCACTTGGAATCAATCTCCTGCTGATACCACGGTTCTTTTCTATTATCCCCACAGCCTTTGCCTGCCCTGCT
This sequence comes from Pogona vitticeps, assembly GCF_051106095.1. Lineage (NCBI taxonomy): Eukaryota > Metazoa > Chordata > Lepidosauria > Squamata > Agamidae > Pogona > Pogona vitticeps. The sequence continues at coordinate 4,643,888 of NC_135787.1, forward strand.
TCAGTGTCACCACAAGCCTCAATTCCTGTGATACCACATGGGTTCCGAAATCTCAAAGAATGGGATGCTGTTGCTAGGCAACCCTGTCTCTCGGTCTATGGGGAAGCCTAATTTGAGTCGTAGGGGGATTGTGAGGGCAAAGCAGGAGGGTTCTCTTGTGGGGAGAGGAATGGTGGGCTACGAATAAAGAGGATAAATAAGTTCCAAGTTTGGATGTTCCACAGGCCATATGGGATAGCTGAATCACAGCATCTCTTTCAAAGAGATAACAAAAATGCATGCTAATAAGTTGGGATATTTTTGGGCTCGCGTCTTCTCTTCCGCTTCCTCTCCTGCAATTTCCAAGCAGAAAAACTCTTGGCAAGCAACCAAGAGAGCTGACAAGGAAGGGACCACGTCTTCACGCTGAATGGATGTCTTTAAGGGGGGAAAGTCTGTCTCCTCTGGTATCAAGAGACTCTGCAGACCCATCTATTCACTTGTTATTTGTCTTTACATTCATGATCAGAACAGGGAGAAGTTCCTCTGCGGAAACACTCCCAGAATCTTTTGCCAGGGTTGCTGGGGGATTTTGGGATATGTCACCCAGAAGAGGGACTTTCCCTTGCTCCATCTCTGACGTATTAATTAAATTATCTAGGCATTTGCCGTCCTAGCCCCCAAGCCAACAGGGTCTTCCTGCCATGTGCGGCAGCCTGGCAGGGCTTGGTGAACTCCTTTTTGCATATTATCCTGCACTTTATCCTTATTGCAGAAATTTCACCATAAGAACATCTGGCAGTTATGTTAGCCGAGTGCAGAGAACTAGCCCTGAGCATGTGACTCCTGAACGGGAATAAGAACTCCAGAAACTCACAAATAGGTGAAAGTAGGAACCTCGTGTTTTTTGCTTTTAGAAAAAATTCATTCAGAAATAATGCAGGAAAAAGGGTCCTAACCTTGTTTAGTGAAGACCCTAGAGAAGCAGGTCTTCTCTTCGGATACAAAGAAGCCATGTGAGTGAGCTACGAGAAAGAAGAAGCAATAAGTGACCTCGGACAGAAACACAGGAAGGAAGTCTACCAATCCACCAGTAAATCCAGAAAAGGCAGGAGATGCAAATATGCTCATGCGCCTTACCTGTCTGCTGCCATCCTATTGGTTCAGATTATTTGTTGCCTTTTAAGGGATGCAAATGAACGTCTCGTTCCCTTCCCAAAAAGCAAGCATGTTTTACAGAACGGACAGAGCTCAGAGGGAGAGCATCTGCTTTGAAAGTCGAGGTTCCCGGGGATATTTCGGGCATCTGCAGTGAAGAATCAGGTTTCAAGAGGTGTGAAAGAGCACATTCTCTCAAGATGCTGGCATGTCACATTCAGCTAGTTTAGACAGTGGACATCTGCCGTGTGCAGGTAGAGCAGTTTGCTAAGAGTCAGGACGTCATTGTACAGAATCTCAGAGTTTACCATTTCGTGAGATCCTGACATTTCTTTGCTATAGTGCAGTAGTTCCCAACTTTGGGCTATCCAGGTGTTCTTGGACTGCAATTCCCAGAAGCCTTCACCACCATTTAGGCTGGCTGGGGTTTCTGGGAGTTGCAGTCTCAAGAACACCTGGATTATCCAATCCAAAGATAAAAGAGGTGATACCTTTATTTAGACCAGTGGTTCTTAACCTTTGTTACTCGGATGCTTTTGAACTGCATCTCCCAGAAACCCCAGTCAGGACAGCTGGTGGTGAAGGCTTCTGGGAGTTGCAGTCCAAAACTCCTGAGTAACCCAAGGTTAAGAACCAGTGATTTAGACCACTGAAAACAAAACCTGCCATGCAAGCTTTTGCGAAGAAAATCCACTTCCTCAAATGCAGGGTAGCAAAATTATGAATGAAAATGTCAAAACACCCAAGGTTGGGAGTCACTGCTGTAGCATATTCCCTTCGAAACACAGGAAAGGCTTCAGTGGATCCCCCTAAACGTTGAATTTCAAAACGCCATAGGATAAGAACCGCCACACCATTAAATTGCTATAAACTGTCTTCCTCTGCAGCTACAACCTCCTGCAAGGCCATGTTAGAGGCTGGGATCCTGACAAATGTGAACAGGATGAAGACCTCTCTGCCTGATACCTGGCTGTGGAGCCAGAGATTGGGAGTTCGATTCCCCACCATGACACCTTGACATGGGTCGGATTCAGTCCAGCTCAGCAGTCTTAAGATTATTCTAAGAATATTATTATGGGGGAAAGTCCCTCCTCTTCATCAGCCCCCTCTTCAAGGCATGTCTTCCAACCTTCCAAAAGTATAGAAAGAAAATAAGAGACGGGACCCTTTCTAGGGTTCTCTGGATCAAAAGCCAGGGATGTGTTCCGCACTGAATGTAGTTAAAATAAACATGCATCTGCCCCCAATGTTTTAAGCCGACACACACCCCTGTCAGTAGAAATGCGGCAGCCCCTGCTTCTCTGCCCTGCCCTGAGACTTTGGATCTCAGTACAGCAGATTTCATGCTCTGCTCAGGGACTCTTCTGAAGCTCTTTCTCATCTCAATGCATTCCTTGCTATTCCTCTGATACAGCCCAGCCCAGCCAGCAAATCCACTCCAGGTTTTAGACTACTCTGAGGGGGGCAAACCTATTTTGGAGACTGGGTTCAGCACAATGGACAGCTCCCACAAAACTGGAAAGAAAACCTGTGGTGGATTCACAGCCATTCCCAGATGAAGGAAGAGGCATGGCTTCTGACTCAAGGATGGGCACCTTTATTGTTTGTCCCTTAATTTTCTGTTGAAAAAAATCAGAGGGGCCATGGTCCCCAGCGGAGCTCACGTTTCCCCATGGAGACAGCCTGAGGGTCTGGTTGCTGAAACCTCCAAGTGAAGGTACGTCCAGGATGGCCAGCGACGGGTCAACCGACAGCTGACTTGTCTCGCCACAAAAGAGGACAAAAAAGGGGAACAGGTTGGCCCCAGATTACACTCATTTAAATGTACAGACGCAATGATCCTTAAGATAATTTAAATAGAATTGCAGTATATCTCACATGAGTCGGGGTGACTGTGACCAGGTGACCTGCTATGGAGATTACTGTCCAGGTGCTCACTGTGGATGATGGGCAACCTCAGGGTGGATGCTATGCATGCCATGGTATCTGTCACCCTCTAGTGTCCACTTCTGGAAACTTCATATTTAGAAATATATTTTTCTAGGGTTTTTTTCTTTTCTTTTAATATTTTCGGACCATGGATAAGTGAATCAGCAGATGATAATCCCACAGATAAAGGGGGTCCTCCTGCAGATCTTTCTCTTTAATTGAAACTTAGTCTTAACAGCCTGTCAAAAAGAGAACCCTCAGCAGCCCTTCAAATGGAGGACTGCCTTTAAGGACACATACCTGCTCCAGGTGAGAAAGATCCTCAGTTGAAGCCCTGGAGGGACCATACCCATCAGTGTATATAACAATCCTCAGCTGATTTGTTTTAGGTCAGTTTCCAATGTCCTTAAAGCAGCCTAGAGACGTTAAATGAGCAAGTAATAAGAGTGCCCAGAAGTAATACAAATCATAAAGCAGCAGTAAAGGCAGCGTTCTGTGTCTAAGTCGCACTGGCCATGTGACCACGGAAGATTGTCTTCGGACAAAAACGCTGGCTCTATGGCTTGGAAACGGGGATGAGCACCGCCCCCTAGAGTCGAACACGACTGGACAAAAATTGTCAAGGGGAACCTTTACCTAAAGGCAGAGAGGTTAAAATAGTACACAGGTTAGGAGCCGAATTTATCAGCTTGGCAAACTAATCCCAGTAATTAAAAGCAAATAGACTCACCCACTGCTTTATGTCTCCTAAAAGTAAATTCAAAAGTAAACTGAAGACCTGGTCCTTTGGCCAAGGCCTTCCCACCAGCTAGTCCTTAGCTCCTACTCTCGTCTCTCCCATCTTGGATTTTTACGTTATTTTTGTTTTATTTTTACTGTTTGTTTTAATCCTACGTGTTTGATTGTAAACCGCCCAGAGTGGATTTATCCAGATAGGTGGTATAAAAAAATCAAATAAATAATTATTAGAAAATACTAATTGCTAGAAAATACTGAAAATACAGTTTAAGGTTCTAAATCAATAAACAGAAATGAGAGTAAGCACCATTAAACTCGTTGGAACCTACACCTAAGCAGACATACATGTTAGGTATGCAGGTCTCTGTTTGCGTGAGGAGTGTGCTTGGAGGGCCAGTGTGGGATAGTGGAGAGAGTGTCGGACTTCGGCTCGGGGGATGTGGGTTCAGATGGGAAACTTGGGGGAAAGACCATGGGAAACCACTCCTTGAACATCTCTCATAACTATTAGCTTGTCACAAATCAGGAGGGTCTTGATTGCACATTACCAACCCACGTGCAACCTCTAGCCCTTGACAGCTCCTCTCCTGCTCCCTGAGTATCAGCCATGCTGGCTGCAGAGGGAAAAGAACTGTAACCTGAGTGTGGGCTTCCGAGAGTCATCTGGCCAGCCATGGTGGGGACAGAACGTTGGAGCCAAGAGCACCTTTGGCCTGATTCAGCTTCCCCATTCTCCTTCACCCTCAAGGAAGCGGCAGAGGCCTCTCCAAATCTACCCCCACCCTCCAAGCAGCGAAACCAACAAATGAAACATAAATGCCTTTTCTTCATTCGTAACCCTCCTGCCCCCAGTTGCTTCTTTAGAAGGAGCCATTGCTGATTCCCCCCCCCCCGCAAAAAAAGAACACTTTAAAGATACTCCCTCACTGGGTATATTTAAGAAACAATTGAAGACATGGATGTTTGGGCAGGCCTTTCCATCATATTCCTCTTGACCTCCTTCTTCCCTCTTTACTGTTTCTGTTTTGCACTCTATGTAATGTATTGTAGTGTTTTATTAATTAGAATTGCTTATTTATATTGTTACTGTATTTTATTGTTGTTAGCTGCCTAGAGTGGTCCTCACCGACCAGATAGGCGGGGTATAAATTAAATAAATAATAATAATAATAATACAAAGAAGGGGAAGAAAAGAAGAGGAAGGTGAAGAGAAGAAATTTGATTCCTTCCTCCCTCCCTCCCTTCCTCCATCCCGCCATTCCTCCCTCCCTTCCTTCCTTCCTTCATCCCTCCCTCCCTCCATTCCTCCCTCCCTTTCTTCCTCCTTCCCTTCCTTCATCCCTCCCTCCCTCCTCCCCTCCCTCCCTTTATTCCTTCCTCCCTTCCTCCATCCCTCCCTTCCTCCATCCCTCCTTCCCTTTCTTCCTCCATCCCTCCCTCTATCCCTCCTTCCCTTTCTTCCTCCATCCCTCCCTTCCTCCATCCCGCCATTCCTCCCTCCCTCCATTCCTTCATTCCTCCCTTCCTTTCTCCCTTCATCCCTCCCTCCATTCCTCCCTCCCTCCCTTCCTTTCTCCCTTCCTTTCCTCCCCTCCCCTCCCCTCCTCCCTCCTTCCCTTCCTCCATCCCTCCCTTCCTTCCTCCATCCCTCCTGCCCTTTCTTCCTCCCTCCCTCCATTCCTTCATTCCTCCCTTCCTCCCTCCCTCCCTCCCTCCCTTCCTCCCTCCCTTCCTTCCTTCGATCTATTTGAGAACGGATAACAATCTGGGATTCCCAGTGTGATGTAGTAGATAGAGTGACAGACTAGGACTCTGGAGACCAGGGTTCGAATCCCCGCTGAGCCATGGAGATTCACTGGAGGAGTGGAACTGGTGAAGCTACTCCTTAAATATCTTGCTTCCCTTGAAAGCCCTCTGAGGGTCGCTATGCGTTCATTCCAACTTGATGGCACACAACAACAGCAACGACAGCAGCAAACCATCTGCAGTGAGAGGAGCTAGAGGTCAAACCGCCCAGAGCAAACACATCCTGGATGGGTAGTATATAAGTTTAATAAAACAAATAAATAAAATAAATAAACCTCTTCTGGTGCATTTCATCTCTAGGTCTCTGCTGTGGGAAGACCAATTTGCTCAGCCTCCCTTTCCACTTTAATACTTTTCCACATGCACCATGGCTCAGCATCCATGTTGGGAAAAAGTGCTAATGTGGACATTTGGTTAAGGCTCCCTTCTGAGGAAAGTGGATTTGTGGAGGCGGGGGAGGTAGAGAGACAAATCAATATCCATCCTAGGTTTTATACAACCATTGTTCCAGTGACAGACTGGAATTGTTTACTCAGCATTATCGGAAAAGACCACTTCGTTTGTTTGGTTCTGAAGTGATTTTAAAGGGAATAGACTGGAAAATTCATTGAGGAAAAAATAAATGTCCAAGACTGGTTTGAATTCCCGCTCAGCCACGGCAGAGGGAGACTGAGGGAGAGGAACAGGTAAACCCGCTCCTTGAATATCTCTCTCATCTTGAAAAGCCCTTTCGGGTTGCTGCAGGTTGGTTCTGACTTTACAGCACTACAAGACTGGCCTACACAGCAAGAGAGAAAAGGTTTTCCCCCTAGGAGGAAAAAAAAAAACCCTGCAGAAATGATCAAAATTAGATTCTTGGCGAAGCAGAAATATTTTCCAAATAAATAGTGACAAGATTCCCATTATTTCAAACCTCTCCCTGGATTTGGTTTGGTTTAGTTTTTATAAGGATCTGATCACTTTTATCCAAGGACGCAGCTCTTGCAAATTAACTGATTCGTTCTATCGCTCAGTCACATTTTTCAGTCCCCGACGCGGCACGAGCCACACAGACAGCAGCTAAGTAAAGAAAGCATTCCTGTTTCCAACACTTAACACAAGGCGTGTTGGCAGCACTTCTTGGACTGCCTTCTGGGTTTGACTTCAAGATGCAAAACTTAACTGATGCTCTTCGCCAACCCTCTCTCCCGGTTTCCCAGACTCTGCACCAGACTGTGGTGGTTATTTCTGCAAAAAGTTCTCAACCAACTACAGTGGGGGGGGGGGGCAAGTAGGGAAGATATTCTTGAGAACAAACAAAATATGTCCACCCGGCTGTACGTCTTGTGATCACGGCCGTCTGGTCTCCCCAGCGTGTTTCTGGTGGTGCAAGTCACCGATGCTGGAGCCAAGATGAAAAAGAGCAGAATGACGTGTGGGGAAGAATCCAGACCCAGGATTCTGATGCCAACTACTTTTCTCTCTTAAGGGGATGGAGGGGGAAAAACGGGTGAGTGTGGCAGCTTTTGATCTGCACAGCCCTGCTCTCCAGAGTCCAGACTTTGACAGTCGCCTTGAAGCTCTCTGCCTGGCAGTTGCCTCTTTCTCGCTCCCCCTTCCGTGTGTTTGCAGGAGGAGGAGATAGGAGAACTGGGGGGGAAAAGAGAGGAGAGAAAGCTAAACCATGGGGAGGAGGAGGTAGGAGGGGTGCCCTGCTCTTCGTTCTGTCTTCTTTTTGCCTTCTGCCCTCCTGCCTGTAACAAAACCTCAGCAGCCACCTTGGAAGCAAGAGCTTGGGATGGGAGGCAGCCCCTGAAACGCAGGACCTGAAGGTGCCAAACCTGCCTCCCTCTCCCTCTGGAAAGTCTGGAGGCGGCGGGAGGGGTGTTGGCATGTTCTCTTCTTCTGTGCCGCGGAAGAGCCAGCTCCCAAAAAAAGCCCTGGGTGCCGGGTCTGGGAAGAAGATGTCCTCAGCCGAAGGCAGGATCCACCGGCTCCTTCTCTCTTCTTCCTCCTGCTGCTGCTGCTGTTGCAACCTTACAGGTAAACTCTCTTCTCTTCTGTATCCCTCATCTGGCTCTTAAGTTCTTCTGGGAACAGCATCCTGTATAATATATAGAGCAAACAAGCCATTTGAAGCCTGGATTTCTTCTTATTATTTTACAGCAGTCAAGTTAGGAGAGGAAAAGAAGTTCTCATTTGTGTGTATGTGTGCATGTGTGTATGTTCACAACATGGCTCTTGTCCTGGTTGACGTGGAAATGTGGAGTGCACTCCCTCCCTCTCTCTTCTTTTAAAGAGTCTTTCTCTCCCAAAGACGGCAATCACAGCGCAGGGAGAAAAGACAGGAGGGACCGTGGGGCACTTAGCCCGGAAGACGGCTCACCCGGGGTGATGGGCATCTAGGACCGACTCAGCCAGAGACGGACCGAGCCCCGTGCCTGCTTCAGGGTCTGATCACTTCAGGATCCTGGCATTTAATCTGCCAGGCATGCAGCCTCAAGAAGAGTTCCAGCGGTCACAGGGCGCCTCTTTTCAAAGGATGGGTTTCTGAGTGTGACCGTTTTGTAACTCTGGGTGTCCGGGAGCTCTCTTTAGAAGAGGTGGGAGCTTCGAGGTTCTCTAGTCTGACCCACGCAGGGGAGCTAACCGCATCACAGGGTGGAGAGGGATTGGAGGGCCATCGGAGAAGGATGTTCTAGTCCTCGATACCCAGCCCCGAGAGAAGGGTGGACTAACTGGCCTTTGAGTTCCCTCCCGACTCTGTGTTTTTGTTATTCTATTGCTCTGCGAGGCCCACGGGCCCCATTTTAAGAACGAGCCTTTCACCAGAACTTAGCAGGGGTTAAACTCTCTAACCTAGACTTTCCAAGGGTTAAGAACAAGTCCCTTCTCCACAAAAGAAGCCACCACCCACAGGGGTAGCATCCTGTGGGGTGGGTTTGCATGAGCTGGTCCTCCCACCCACAGGAGGTACCTAAACAAAACAAAAACAAGAGGAAAGTTGTTTTTTTAAAAAAAATCAAAGACCTTCCCCCCCCCCCCCCGGACATTCACTCCTCGTTTCATTTTTGTGAGTTCGGTTTGGCTGGATTTGGGGGGGGGGGCTCCACCTCACGCCATCGCAACATAATCCCTGTGAGTCTTTAGAAATAAAACATGGCCCTCTTTATTTTTTTCAGCTCTTTCCCTCATTCCTTTCTCTCTTTGATCGCTGATCATCTAGGGGCTGCAGAATCAGACGGGGGGGGGTTTCCGCCATTTGCCCAGGGCCAGTTGAAAGGCGGTTTCTCACGCTGCTGGTTGTTGATGGCTATAAATGCCTATGGTGTTCCTTTATCAATATTACATTAATTAGAAGCCACAGGGTTATTTCATCTCCCGAAGATGAAACTCTTGCCCTCTAGGAGTTCCCAGTCTAAATACTGGCTCGTGAAGGACACCAGTAAAAGAACTCGAATCTAAAGCGACTTGGAAGGGATTCATGCATTCACGTATTTCTTTTCTATAGGGCGAACCTCACCATTACCTTGTGAATGTCATGATTCACTTGTGGTTTGCTGCAAAATTTATACACAAAAAATCTATTGTGTATAAATAGATGCAGATATAAATATGATTATAACATAACCATGTGCTGTCAAGTCGATTCTTTTTAGGGTTTCCTAGGTAGTACTCAGAAGTGGTTTCCCATTCCCTTCTTCTGGGGCATTTCTGGGACTGTGCAGCTGGCCCAAAGCCACCCAGGCTGGCTCTATTTGCAGGAAGCCCCATGGGGAATCGAACCCTCAGCTTTTGGCTCTGCAGACTGATACATAAACCACAGAGCTATCAAGCCAGCTAGACAGGTGGAGGTAGAGGTAGAGACAGAGGATGGGTGTGTGTGCGTGCACTTTGAGTATCCACGCTTTGAACATGTTTGATGTTTCTGGAGTTAATCCAATAAAGGATAATGTGCAGTTCTGTGTGTCAGTTCACACAGAAATAGAGACGCGTCCTCTGACCCATCCCTTATCCCTCGTGTTGCACTCAGAGGCTGACTGCATTTATTTCATTTCCTCTTGCTATGGGTATCCTACCATTGCTTGCAAAGCTGTGACAACCTCCAGTTCCAAGCAGGAAAAGTCTAAACACCTCTGCCTTTCTTCTCTATTCTGGTCACGAGCTATCCAGCGCTCTGATGGCTGGAAGGGGAGAGTCAACATCCCTTCCCCATTTCCCAGTTTTAGCCAAAATAACTCCCCCATCCTGCTACGGACAAGCACGAAGAGGGGTCCTATAGCAATCAAGAATGTAAGAAGAGGTATTAAGGTGGCTGAACCAGTGCATACCGAATGCCCCATTTTGAGAAAGATCTTTGCTGGATGACAGCGCTGGGAACCAATCTCCTCCCCTATCATTCAAGCCCTGAGTGGTCCATCGTAAAGCATGGAGAGACAGAAAAAAATGGACCAAAATATGAGGAATCCCTTGTTGTAGAGTTTTGAATTTTGGGTTAGATTCTGCTCGCTCTGCAACAGAAGTTAAGGGATTGGTGGAGTGAAATAGCTTCAAGTTCTCAAGAGTTGTTGTTTAGTCATTGTGTCCGACTCTTCGTGACCTCGTGGACCAGAGCACGCCAGAGTAGTCCACCCCTTTTCCTCATCAACTGGCACTTACAGTTTCAACAACGCACTCTAGGACATTTGTAGTAGAATGAATGTGTAGTTTTATCACGTACAGTTGAACAGATCATACAGCAAACAAGACTGCTTTCAGCAACAGGCTTCACAGACTCAAGAGAGGGGGAAAGCTCAGGGCTCTCTTAGAAATCAAAGGAATGATTGGTTAGTGCTGGATAGATTGGCAGCCGCCTCAGCCCAGAAAAGGTCCCTCTCAGCCGAACGTACTAAAGGCAGCATGCACGGCTGTAAAACGTCAACATCCCTTTGTTACAGAAAACGATGGAGTTGTTATTGAAGGGAATAAAGTAGCAACCCAGTAGGATGTTTTCCTGATCAATCCCCTCAGGATGGATGGAAGACATGTCAGAACCCATTTGATGCTCACCAGCCGAGTTGTTCCTGTCCTCAGACACCGCAACATTTTGTTGGCATTGAGGGCGGAGGGCAGAAATTCTGCAGAGCAAATGTCAAGTTTGGGAAAGCTCCTGTTTGCATGACGGATCCCAGATTCCCCCAGTTGTCTGCTGGAGGACCTCTGGGTGGTAAAAACCAACAAGGGTAACTTTTCCTAGCTCCGGCAAATGTCAGCATTTCAGAAAGGACAAGCGTGGACATGTGAATGGATGCATTTAAAAGGGGGTTGGGATTCATGTCCTTTTAGAAGTATACTTATTCTACGCTCGCTAGGACTCAGGAGACCTCGATTTGAATCCCTGCTGGTCTATGGAAACTCACAGATGTGTGGAAGAATTGCTCAAACGATTCCTTAAATATCTCACTAATCTCGAAAGCCCTGTTAGGGTCAATGTAAGCTGGCCCCAACTTGACAGCACATCACAGACAGACAAACAGACAGGCAGGCAGGCAGGCAGGAAGGCAGGCAGGCAGGCAGGCAGGCAGGCAGGCAGGCAGGCAGGCAGGCAGGCAGGCAGACAGACAGACAGACAGACAGAGAGGCGTCCTTATAGTGAGTCAAGAGAATGGTAGTTCGAAACCAGCCTCCTGTAGTCGGGCATGCTCCTGGCATGCTGGACTACAACTTCTATCATCCTCAACCAGCTGGGAATAATGGAAGCAGCCCTCTAGCCCTTCTGGAAAGTTCTGCATCCAGGAAGGCTATGGTTAATTATCACTGTCAACTCCAGCATGTGGCAAGTTTTGAACCCACCTCTTACTGCTCTCTAAGAACTAATACAGAAGTTAGGCTCAGCAGCTGCTGTACACCAACCCACCCTTTTATTAATGTTTTGCTAGGCATGATGCTTTTTAAATGGCCCATTTGGTTAAGATCCACCCATTGAAAATGGTTTTGATTTCTTAATGATAGGCCCCTGGCCAAGGTTCCAGCTAAGCTGGGCGTGCACGTCCATCTCTACCTCCCTGCGCACAGTTGTCTTCCTCCTCTGCACAGCGATCGCATTAGGTTCCGGTTGTGATGGACCCCTGCGTGCACTGGGGGGGGCAAACCATGCATGCACACAGGGGTGAAGTTGTGTGAGAGAGGGGCGGAGGGCCCACCCGCCCAGAAGGGCTGAAAATTAGAGGGCACATTGCCCCTGGCTCATCCTATAGCCAAGGTCCCCCAGCAGAATCAAAACTGCAGGTCCTTGGATTGACCCATATTGGGGGGGGGAAACAGCTGTAGCACTTTTCATCTCACCAGGAACAGATGGTTTGTAGTGCTAATGGATCCTAGTTATCCATTCAGGACACCAAGCCCCTCCAAACATGAGAAACCCTGCAACAGGAATGGTTCATAATAAAAGATACTGTTTCTGGAAAACTCAAATATTCTGTGATTCTATTTGCAGCCTCTAAATGCTGTTCATTTGTTCGTTCATTCATTCGTTCATTCATTTGTTCGTTCATTTTTTCGTTCATTCATTTGTTCATTCGTTCATTTTGCAGCAAAAGAAGGTGACCTGAGACGAGACGTCCTCTCCGCACAGCGGCCAAGTTGAAGCATGTTGACCAGGATCAGCTCGAGCCCCTTTCCAGAGCGTCAGCTTCTAATTGCGGAGAATGATGAACAAGAATACCCTAGATGGAAATCAAGCCCGGCGCCATTCATGACGGAAGGCGCTTCTCCGCCCACTGAACCCGACCGGCCTCCCACCACCAAGGCCGGCAACTTGACGGACTGTGGGGAAGACCTTCTGCTCTATGGGGACACTGAGAAAATAGTCATTGGGACCGTCCTCTCCGTCATCACCCTCTTGACCATTGCCGGCAACAGTCTGGTCATCATCTCCGTGTGCATCGTCAAAAAGCTCCGGCAGCCGTCCAACTATCTCGTGGTCTCCTTGGCGGCGGCCGACCTCTCCGTGGCCGTGGCCGTCATGCCCTTCGTCATCATCACAGACTTGGTAGGAGGGGAATGGCTCTTCGAGGAGCCCTTCTGCAATGTCTTCATTGCCATGGACGTCATGTGTTGCACGGCCTCCATTATGACCCTCTGTGTCATTAGCGTGGACAGGTGAGGACATATTTATGCTCCAGATAATGGGTGTGGCTTTTGTTATGTGTGATCCTAGGAGGGTTTTCAAGCTGTTTGGATAGTTCAGTAGTTTAGGTCTCTGGCTGTGGAGCCAGAGGTTAGGGGTTCGATTCCTGCAGTAGAGCCAGCCTGGGTGGCCTTGGGCCAGCTGCACACAGTCCCAGGGTGCCCCTAGAGGAAGGGAAGGGTAAAAACCACTTCTGATTACTCTGTGCTTGGAAAACCCTGGAAAAGGTCATTATACGTAAGTCAGAATCGACTTGACAGCACAGGATTAATATTATTATTACAACAGGTAAGGGGACTTTTGAGTTGTTTTAATGCCTTGGGTCCATTCAAGGGAAAAAGGCTGGGCAAAAAAAATATTCTAAATAAATAAATACATTTTCAAAGAAAAATATTAAAGGGGGAAATGGGTCAGATGGAGGGCTTGAGGCAGAGCTTGGACTTTGGGAAGTCACGCACACCCAGAAGAGCCCACTCTCCCCACCCACCTTGGCCCTCTCTAGATGTTCTGGACTACAGCACCTACATTCCCCAGTCAGGGAGTGAATAGTGGCAATTGTCATCCCAAATTTTTCAGAGGGTACCAGGCTGGGAAAGTCTGTCCTCCTCCATTTCCTCCCACGCTATAAGATAACAGTTTCAAACATGCCAGTTTTACTCTTGTACCTAGCTAAAAATCACTCCTGGATAGCTACTCCCCAGTGCTTTTTTTTTAATCCACCCTAATATATTCACATCCGTGTGGGTTTTTTTCTCTAGACAGATTCCTTTTCAAAAGACCTTCACTTAAGGAAGAAGCGACATCTCAGTAAAAATAGTAAGGAACCACTTAAAGTTAATTGTGCAAATAACAGTGTCGTCTAGGAAGGCAGAGGCAGGCGTGTGGAATTCATTGCCGGTTCCAACCCGCATATATTTAATTTTTGAAGCTCCTGTTCAGTGGAGCCATAAAGTCTGAGGCATGAAGATTTATTTTGTTTATTCATTTCCAACAGGTCTATGTTGCCCTCCGAAATAAATAAATACTCTAAGAAATAGAACGGAACAGGCAGTTTAGTGAAGGTCGCCCACCCTATGCCATGTTAAGCTCTTAAATTTATCATTGCCTTATTAAAAAAGCAATCTATGATGAAGTTGTTGCTTATGTTATAGGAATCCCATAAAATACCAGCTCTCTCTGGTCCAGCAATTACAAGATCTGGGTCCAAAATTCAGCCCCTTCTTCCTGTCCTCCAGGTCCCTCTTGTAAACATAAAAACCCACAGCAGAGGTTCTGAGGACTTCCGCGGGCGAATCTCATAAGCGCACTCATGTGGCTGGGTGCGCAAGGATGATGCATACTGCCTTTGGAACAACATTGGTACTTTGACAGTGGCCATGATGTAATGGAACCAGGGCTGGAAGGGTCAAAGGGCTGTGGATTTTTAGAGTAGGAGGGACAGTTGCATTGTGTGTCACACACACCCTCCTGGGTCTCCCCCTGAACGTAGCTGCAACAGAGATGCATGCATTTGTTAATGATAATCATGTCCCGTCAAGTCAATTCTGACTTATGGAGACACTTTTTAGGGTTTTCCAAGTTGAGTCTACTTAGAAGTGGTTTTTACCATTCCCTTCCACTAGGGGTGCTGTGGGACTGCGCAGCTGGCCCAGGGCCACGCAGGCTGGCTCTACTCACAGAAGGGACTGTGGGGAATCAAACTCCCAACCTCTGTCTCTTCAGCCAGATACCCAAACCACTGGGTTATCCGCCCTGGTATGCATTTATTAATCACATTTATATCCTGCCTTTCTCCCACTGAGCTGTTCCTCAAGGCCTTGCTTCTCTCTACTTTTTCTTCACAATGATCCGGAGAGGAAGGCCGAGATGAAAGAGAGAATACCTGCCCCCAAATTCATCCGGTCCGTTTTATGGGAAAATTCTGCCACAACACCACTGTACCTTTCCTGGTGCATTAGAAAGGAACGCCTTTCTTTTCTCAATTTAGCACACAGCTTCACAACGGCTTCATTCAGGTCTTCTATAAAAACAGACAAAAACTGGAAACTGTTTATCTCATGAATTCTTAGCACTCTTTCCAGTCAAAAACCAGAGTAACCGTGTCTTTCTCCTCTTATATATTTCCTTTTGTTATAGAGAAGTTAGAAAAATTATGACAATTACATGCCCTCCGGTGGATTCAAACTTATGGGAACACTTGCCGGTGTTTCGTGCTCCCTCCCCTTCTTCTCGGGACGCCCTGGGGCTGTACAGCTTGCCCAAGGCTACAAAGGTTGGGTTTTTTCTCCCAGAAGGCCCTGCGTGGAATCGAACTCCGAACCTCTGGTTCGGCAGCCCGAGACCTAACTCACTGTGCTATCAAAAAATGGTTTTAAAAACATGGCATAGACTCCTTTCTTCTTGTGCCAGCTTCCAATCCTTCCATGACATGGTACAAGGTGTATCTTGGGTCTGACGCCACCGTCTTCTTGGATTAGATTTGTTCTTCTGTGAACAAAACCCACCAGACGTTTGCTATGACCATTGAAACCACAAAAAAAAACTGTTTTACCAATGTTGATGAAGGCCAGCTGCCCGTTCTGCCTTTGTTTTGCTAGATTCGTTTTTTTATTTTTTGGTCTTCCCAAAACAGCCTTTTCTTTTGGGGGGTGAAAACCGGGGGTAACGATGGAGGTGCCAAGACTCAAGAAAGCTTACCTTGGATCTCTCGTCGTCTTGATTCTGCAACAAAACGGGTGACAAAAATATCCTGTCCTGCTGCAAGGGGATTAATTAGCAAAGTGCTTTTGTCTGCCTGATCCATCATCTGCCTGCATCAATCTGGCATCTCTCTGGCTCACAGATGAGACTACCCCTTGGTCCATCTCAAAGCCCAAAGGTTTAAAACAAATATTAAATCCCCACGGTGGTTTGGGAAGACAAGGCGATGTATTGGAGGTGAGCGAGATGTCAATAGGATAAAGCACGGGCCGGTGGGAGCATCAGCAGTTGGACCGACATTGAGCACAATCTGGCTCTTTGAAAGATGCAGCCTGCCCTTCAGATCGTTTGCCAGGAGCAGGAGAGAGGGAGATGGGGCCAGCGGGACACGTAAAGGAAAAGGAGGGCAAAGGCCTTCTGGGTTGGATCCAGACTTTGCTGTGCCTAGTGAAGCCCACAGACCGAAACAGGGTGCATTTGTCATCGTGATTCGCTCCCACTCCCATTGATTTCTGTGGGCCTATCGTAAGGATAGGCCCATTGAAAACCCTGAGGATAGGCCCATAGAAAACCCAAGCCAGAGGTTGGGAGTTCGATTTCCCCCTTGGCCTCCTTGGCAGGGGATGGGCTAGATGATCCACAGGGTCCCTTCCAGCTGTGCAGTTCTAAGCTTATTGAATTATTGTATAAAAGAAATGAGAGGAGGGTTGCTTAAATTACAATGGTAGGGTTTTTTTGCAGTAAAAAACACATGATGATGATGATGATGATTGCAATATTATGCCATAATGCAAAAAAGGCATAACAACTGTCATAATCTTGCACAGTTCTTACAAGCAAGAATGAAATGAGAATCTCATCTGACGTGTTAACCTTTAGAATACTGATTTTAAGGGATTTGAGAGGCAGCCCTTTTTGACCATTTTTCTGTATTTTAGAGCTTTGCTTTTAAAAAAATGAAAATTAAGAGCTTAGGGACAAAGAGTCTAGTAACACCTTAAAGACTAACACGTTTTCTTTGGTGTAAGGTTTGTGGACTATCGTTCTCGTAGATTTGAAGAAAAGGGCTACAATCTGTTCAGTTCTTGTTAGTTATTAAGCAGTCACAAGACAAATTTTTCCATCCCTCCAGTGGACTACAGACTAATAAGAGTACCCCTCTAGAGCAACATCTTACTAATGTGTTGTCAGTTACATGCACTGTAAAGAAAAACAAGGAATATGAGTTCTCTATGATTCCCAACCACACCCGATACAAATCAAATCACAAAATGCTAATGTGTTCGCTTTTTTAAATCCCCGGCTGTTTCAAAGACTGCACTTGCTGGTAAGTATTTTGGGACTTTGCTAACCGATTGCATTTTCTTACCCTTGACCGTACTCCTTACTGTGAACTGTTGGAGCTTACAGGAATGCTACCGTATTTTTTGGTGCATAAATCTATACTTTTGCCTAAAATTTTTAGACTAAAAATTGAGGGTCATCTTGGAAGTAAGCTGAGGAGAGTACAAAAACAAGTGGGGGGGGGGGAAGCAGGGATCAAATTGTTCCTGCAGGGTTTTGATCCCTGCTTTCCCCTCCACTTGTTAATCCTTAGCAAAAAGAAAGAAGGGATCATCACGCTGCAGGGTCGCTTTGATCCCTGCTTTCCCCTCTGCTTGCTAAGTCCCATGGGGCTTAACAAAAGGAGGGGGGAAAGAATCAAAGCAATCCCGTGGCTGTATAAGGGGAAATTGATCACAATGATTGTGCAGTTGTGGGATTGCTTTGATCTCTTTACCCTTCCTTTTGCTAAGCCCCACGGGGCTTAGCACGAAGGGAGAAAGCAGGGATCAAAGTGATCCGGCAGCACTTTGATCCCTTTCCCCCTACACTTGCTAAGCCCCACTTAGATTTCTTAATTTTGGGTTAGAAAAGTGGGGGGTGTCTTATACATGGGGGCATCTTATACATGGAAAATACGGTACATATTTCTCAACAGACTCTGTACACTGGGGTTTGCCTTTTTAAGATTATTCCCCCTCCCCACTTAATATAAGCAGGAGGGGAAAATACAGCCATGTTCAGACTAGCAATCTTTGATGCATATTTTCCAGGTACCTGGGAATAACACGACCTTTAACCTACCCCGTGAGACAAGACGGGAAGCTGATGGCCAAGATGGTGTTCATTGTCTGGCTCCTCTCGGCCTCCATCACTCTCCCTCCTTTATTCGGCTGGGCTAAGAACGTCACGGAGGACAGGGTGTGCCTCATCAGCCAGGACTTTGGTTACACCGTCTATTCCACGGGCGTCGCCTTCTACATCCCCATGACGGTCATGCTGGTGATGTACAGCCGGATCTATAAGGCAGCCAAAGCGAGCGCCGAGAAACATCGGTTCATGGACTTCCCCAGATCCTACGAGCCGGGCGGCGCCTACTGCATCGAAGGGGGCGGCCTTCGACACCAGCGTAGCACCCGGCGGATCAAGGCAGCCGAAGAGTGTGCCACCTTTTCCAGGCTCCTCCGCCAAGATCGCAAGAACATCTCCATCTTCAAGAGGGAGCAAAAAGCAGCCAGGACCCTTGGCGTCATCGTGGGCGCCTTCACTTTCTGCTGGCTTCCGTTCTTCTTGATGTCCACAGCCAGGCCTTTCCTCTGTGGCAGCCAATGCAGCTGCGTTCCCCTGAGGCTGGAGAGGACCCTTCTGTGGCTGGGCTACACCAATTCCCTCATCAACCCATTGATCTACGCCTTCTTCAACCGGGACCTGAGGACTACCTTCTGGAGCCTGCTGCGCTGCAGCTATCGCAACATCAACCGGAGGCTCTCGGCCGCCAGCATGCATGAGGCCCTGAAAGCCACGGAGAAGCACGAGGGCATACTTTAAAGTGTGCTGAGTATATAACACCCCATTGCACTTAAAGTGCTCTCCAAGTGGTCCACAACTGAATTATGTAGACGTACACATTGCCCCCATGCTTAGCGAGCTGGGTACTCGATTTACCAACCTCAGAAAGACGGAAAGCTTAGTCCGCTTTGAGCCAGCTACTGGATTCCATCAGGATCAAACTCAGGCTGTGAGCAGAGTCTTCCCTGCACTACTGCAGTTCAACCACTGCACCACAAGGGCCCTTTGGCTGTTGCCGTTCTTGGCATGGAAACGGCTACATACTCATCAAGGAAGCGAGACTCTGCTGTGACTGTCCATCTGCCTGGAAAGGCGAAGAGGGTCAAGGTTCAGAAGCATCAACAGGTTGAGCATCTCGGGTGGTTGCCAGTGAGCGTCAAATTTTGGGGGTGGGGGTGGAGGTGGGAGAAGCTTTAAAACTGAATCTACAGGTGGTACTAATTCATTGGTTTTTTAAAACCAAGCTTCCGTGACATATTTTTTATGTTGACCACTAGTGATACAGAGCAAAAAAAAAAAAAAAAAGGAACACCGAATGTGTTCCTGTTTCTAAGATCTATCATAGATGGTTTTCTTATGTCCCATGGGTAAGATGACTCTGTACAAGTCATTCTGCTGTAACAGTGATATTTTATTGACAATAATAATCATTATCAAATTGATTTTGACTTACGGCAACCGTTTCCGGAATTTTCCCAGTAGAGAAACACTCAGAAGCGGCTTCCATTTCCCTTCTTCCGGGGGATAAATCCTGGGACTGCGCAGCTGGCCCAAGGCCACCCAGGCTGGCTCTACTCACAGGGAGACCCCGTCGGGGAATCAAACCCCCAATCTCTAGCTCAGCAGCCCGAGACCTAAACCACTCTCCGGCCAAGTATTTTGTTGATATCAACCAGAAAAGAGAGAAAGGATCTAATGTGGTTTTTGAGTCCAAGAGGAAAGGAAAACTGAGAGGAGAGACAGCCGCACACTAAGTTTTTATATTTAAAAAATTGAAACATGTTTCTAAGCGAAAGGAGAGTTGTGTATCACACAGCCTGAGGAAGTTCCTTTTTCCGACTGTAATTCCGAAAGCTCTCAGTTGGAAAGTTGCCGTGCTTACTGGCAGATTCTGAGTGTCATCATCCAAAAATTAACTTTTGCAGGGACTGGCATGTGATGGATACACCAGCATTGATGATCAATGCAAAACGTAGGCATCGTCTACCGTAACCCAGCACAGCCCTTCCAATAGCTTCCCTAAGGGGCAGCGTAACAAGGTCGTGCTTTGATGCCAAAACGCCATGGCACAGCTCACATCCTCCATGCTGAGTTTTTTTGTCTTCCATGAGAGCTGCGACAGACCCCTGGCTGGCGAAGAAAATCAGGCTGGAGCCCCAGAACTCGACATGCTGAGTTTCTCTCTCTTCCTATGCAAATAAAAAAACTAAACATGCACGCTCCCATGTAAAGCACCATCAAGCGTGCCATAAACGTGGGCCAAAAAGAGGAAAGAGAGCAAGATTTCCAGCAAATGGAGGCCATGGCACCACCCTCTTACACCTAGGAAAGAACAGAAGAAACAGCATTCACTGTAACGTGTAACTTTGGGGGATAATGATGTTACCAGCATCCTTATTTTTAAAAAGAAACACGGAGGCTGGAAAGATAATTATATTTTCTTACATAATAAATACAATTTATTCACGACCTCACACATTTTGGGACCACTTCGGGGCAAGACGCACTTAAAAGAATAATAATTATTATTATAATTCCAAAAATACCAGGCGCAGTGATTCAAAATTATAAAAAACATTGACTGGTATTATATAACAGACCCAACTTTTAACCAAAAAAACTAAGTATCTGTTAAATATTGGCACAGTATTTACAATGGGCAGCTCTGTCTATATACTGTGGCAAGATACAAAAACTAGGTGAAATAGTTTTTTAAAATGGCAGTATTATAAAACCACTATTCAGTGATGAAGATGATAACTACCTTGGAATATGGGAAGCAAATCTCAGAAACCACGCCACCCGATCTACAAAAAAAAAAAAAGGCAATATTAGGAACAGCCTTATATATTGTGCCGATATTTAACACGGTAAGACTGTAACGTCTGCTTGTAGTGGGTCAACAGCCACTTAAATCCATTTAAGTCCAATACTGTCTGCTTTGAGTGGTGACAGTCTGCAAGATTGTCACCCCCCCCAGCACAGCCACTTATAATTCTGGGAGTTGTAGTTTAAATGGTATTTTGATGTATTGTGACCCAATACATCAAAAAGGGAGTGCATAGCTCATTCCCCACTCAAAGAATTAAATCCTTTTCCTTAGCCTTTTTCTGACAAGCTTTCTGCTTCCTTTCGGACTCCTACCCACACATTGAGATCCACTGATGTATCGGTTTGTTTCCTGGTTCATGGCTAATAGTCTGGATCGTGGCTTATTAAACCCCTTTGGTATCCCAAAATGAGCCCCCGCCCATCCGCCCCACCATCTTTGCCATACTGTCGCAGTGTTTTGTTGACTGTGACATATTTTTTCCAAGTCTCTGGTGCTGTGTGAGAACTGTGCATGCAAGCATGTGCAAAGTGACAGAGATGAATGGTACTCAGAAACAAAGGCCAATGAGATTAGCAAGGGGGCAACGAGGCTTTATGTCCGCGCAGTGGCTTTTCAAAATGAAATATGCAATATATATGAAATAAAGAGCATGATGCATAGGGGTGGAAAACTGTTATCCATTCTCAGGGGCAAATTCGGGAACATGGGAATGCGGTTGTGATAGTGGGGATGGAATTCTACCTGCCCTGCCACAGAAAGGAGTCATGAAAAACTGCTCTAAGAAATTCTTGCCGATTAACCGTCCCACTCCACCCCATTTTCAAATACTTTTGAGAGGAACCATACTTGAATGACAGGATCCGAAGTGAAAACGTCAAAGCCCTCTTCCTAAGCGTCCAAAGAGATTCCGATCCGATTTCAGGAGTTCAGGCTTCAGAAGAACACCCACCACCAACCCACCCATGCAAGAGAGGTACACGTGGCCGATTATCACAACAAAACGCCGTGTCCTCATCCATTCCCTGAAGACAAAAGGTTGAGTTTATCCTTCTGTTCCCGCCATCTTGTTCTAACTGACAAGACACTTTCGCGAGTGTCTCTCACACGCTCTTGAAAGCACGCCAGGTACCATTTGGGAAGCTTTTTTGCCACATGGAGACATGATGTACTGTGTTTGTTTACATATTTATTTTGTAAATAATAAATATGTACTCCTGAGCCACATTTAATCCTTTCATTGATCTGGGTTGGCAAACAACGTTGAGGGTTTAAAATCCCACCCAATATGTCCCGAAAGGCTCACTCTCTGCCTTTTGACCCAGTCTCTCCGAGGAACCTGACGCTAAGCCAAGGTCACTGACAAGTGAGTGGCTCCCACCTGTGAACCATGCCTCCATGTTGTTGTTGCTCAGTCGTTAAGTCATGCCCGACTCTTCGTGATCCCATGGACCAGAGCATGCCAGGCCCTCCTGTCTTCCACTGCCTCCCAGAGTTTGGTCAAATTCATGTTGGTCACTTCGATGACCCTGTCCAACCATCTCATCCTCTGTTGTCCCCTTCTCTTCTTGCCTTCACACTTTCCCAACATCTGGGGCTTTTCCAGGGAGTCTTCTCTTCTCATGAGAGGGCCAGAGTATTGGAGCCTCAGCTTCAGGATCTGTCCTTCCAGTGAGCACTCAGGGTTGATTTCCTTCAGAATGGATAGGTTGGTTCTCCTTGCAGCCCAGGGGACGCTCAAGAGCCTCCATAGTGCATCCTAAATCTCTGCACATCAGAGAAACACACAAAAAAAGAACCGTACCATCTCATGAAGAAACTGCCAACTGGCCTGCTTCCCACCTAAGCTCCATTGCGATATGATCTATCCCTGTATATATTCTGTCCACTGTATTGTCATTTCCTGTGTCCTCCTACTAGTGGAAGGCAATGTGTCAGAAGAGGAAAACCTCAAGGTCTCAGGGGGCTTCTGAGGATAGTTGGTGTCTTGATCCATGGTAAGAGTCCATTGACAGTATTGCTGTCCCTGTTGAGGCACATGGAGTCCTTGGTTTGGAAAAGCATTAAATCATGTGATAGCCTCCATCTGGTATCTGAGGTTGGAGCCTGCTGAGCATTTCAGTGAGATGTTACTCCAGACTGAGCTTGAGTCTCACCAGCTTCTTCTACTTCTCCAATTATCACAAATATTCCTGAATATTCTGTACTTTTGCATCAAGAAATGGGATTCCCTGAGACATACGCACCTCAGCAAGCTGACTCATAAGTTCAACCCGTGTTTGCCTTCCAGTGACCAATGACAAAACAAAGCATGCTAAATCCAAGATACATGAGTGAAGAAATGCTATGAGTAACATAGATTTTTTTCTGGTACACAAGGGAGTGGGAAAATCTGTGTTTTCTCAACTGAAAGGACATTACTTAAGTCACTGGGGAATGAAAGCTAGAACAGGACCCTTTCCTCAGCATTTGTCCTGGTTGCCCGATCAAAACAAGGATTTGATTTTAAAATACTGGGTGGGCCCCATCAAAAGACGTCATAACCATGAGAAATGGATACTGAGCTAGTTGTGTGTTTTTTTTATACTTGCTGAGTTTTTCCAGCCTTTTGCTTTTTTTATTTTTTAAAGGTCCTGGAAAGAGGAAACTCAGCCGGCCGTGTGAGATCCTCCGTAAATAAAGAGAACAAATTAAACACAGGTGTTCCTGATTTGCTGATCAATATGCTGGTTATTCTAATTTCCTGGATGCTTGCAGTGCTTCCAGGCAATGGATGAAATGTCAACCTTCCCTGAGGCACATTTGGGTGGGAGACCTACACAACAGAGAGCAGCATCGGTGATCATAGGTCGCATACTGCCACCCTGCTCCTGTTTCATTCATTAGGAACATTTACGAAGCTGTCTCACACAGAGTCAGTCCATTGATGCCTCTCACCCAATCCGGCCAACTCTCTTGGGTTTCAAGAATGATTCACCATCAGCGCCTCTTAGTCCTACCTGGAAATGCTTGGTATTCTCTGGCAATCTCCCATCCAGACTCAAAGCTGTTTAGCTGCCTACCTCAGAAGAGAAGGGGGGCATTCAGAAGAGTTTGGTGTTGCCCACGTGGATGAACTGATTGTCTGAGATTAGTGGCTGAGGATCAACCATCGTTGGGTTCCCCACGAGCTGAGGACAGGGGGAGCAGAAGATTTATTTCAGGTCTCAGCTGG